>NW_020715396.1:0-5844 GCF_002925995.2 Terrapene triunguis
AACCTCATCACTCACCTGCGGGTGCACACGGGTGAGAAGCCCTTCACTTGCACCGAGTGCGGCAAGAGCTTCAGCCAGAAGGGCGACCTGATGCGACACCAGCGCATTCACACGGGCGAGAAGCCCTTCGAATGCAACGTGTGCGGGAAGAGCTTCTGCTCCAAGCAGACCTTCATCCTGCACCAGCGCATCCACACCGGCGAGAAGCCCTTCACCTGCACCGAGTGCGGCAAGAGCTTCAACCGCAAGGGCACCCTCATCACCCACCAGCGCATCCACACCGGGGAGCGCCCCTTCGTCTGCGCCGAGTGCGGCAAGACCTTCAACCTGAAGACCACACTGATGAAGCACAAGCGGATCCACACGGGGGAGCGGCCCTTCACCTGCGTGGAGTGCGGCAAGAGCTTCAAGTACAAGGGCAACCTGCGGACACATCACCTCACCCACACGGTGGAGCGGGTCTACCCCTGCACCGAGTGCGGGAAGATCTTCAGCCACAAGAAGGAGCTGACGGTGCACCAGGCCGTCCACACGGAGGAGAGACTCTTGTCCTGCTACGGAGACGGGGAGTCGTTCAACCCCTTCCTCCAGATGCACCCGCTCCTACTGTCTGTGCCCCAAGCCAAGTGCCTCTGGAAGCCGTAACGCCCTGTACCTAAGGCGGGAGTTACAGAAATGCTACGTCCCCTGAGCAGGAGCAGAGGAGGAACAATGCTGTAATTTAGGATTTGGACATGCAGTGGTGCTGTACAGTGTGCTGATGAAATAACCGGCTCCCTGCCACAGGGAGCAACCAGGCTGAAGGCCTGCGCTGACGAACCAACCGTGCATCCCTAAGGAAAACCCACTGCACATTCCCCACACAACGCAGCTCCAATTCAAATGCAAACGCAGGCTCGAGTCGTGCCCTGAAGGATGCCAAAGGTGTTGTACTAATTCCATTTGCTGGGTGGGAAATACCCCCAGAGGTGCTAGAGAGAACGTCTGACACGGGGGATGGGAGATTTCTGGGAAGGGACCTGTGGTTTATGGAGCAGCGCTTGGAAATGACACGGCCTGGGTTAACCGATGTGGGATCTTCATCTTACTACTGAGAGGAGAGGTCGGTGCTGGCAGGACTCTCCAGCCCGGTTCCTGTGTGGAGCAAACATAGCAGCGTTGTTCTGGCGAAGGCCAGTGATTTCTCAGGGTGGGAGGTGCTGTGCTGTGTGGTGTTGTTAGGTCAGGCCCAGTGGGTACTTGGGGGGTGGGCGAGGCTTTGCTACTGCGCTGTAGTTATGGCTTATGCCAGCAGCTCCTCAGTGGAACTACTGGACAGACCTGACGGACGGCGCCTGTTCCAGCCGGGCCGGTGACAGTCTGGGAAATGAAAGAAAATCTCAATTGAGTGTGGACTTGAGAACTCCAGGTGCAAGGCCCTGGAGCAATAATTACTGTAGTGCTGTTTACTCTCTCTTCTCTTACTGACTCTATTTACCCACCAGGAGTGTGCACTGGGCTTCGCAACCGAGTACGGCCTGATCCCTGACCTGAGAGGTGACCATCTCACGGAGACCACCTAGCGATCTTACAGCGAATCACAGAGTCGTAGGGTGGGAGGGACCTCGAGAGGTCATCTAGTCCAGTCCCCTGCACTCACGGCAGGACTAAGTATTATCTAGACCATCCCTGACAGGGGTTTGTCCAACCTGTGCTTAAAACCCTCCAGTGCCGGAGAATAGTTACAGCTGGAAAAGACGTATTGGTCATTTTGCCCATTCCTAGCCAATGCAGGGTCAGTCTCTACTCTATATGTTCTAGGAATATGTCCAGCCTACTGTTAAACGTCTCCAGTGATGGGTCTTCCCTCGCTCCCTTGTGAGGTCTGTGCATACTCCAATAGACACTAACTACTTCTCATCTTGTATAAAAGGACTTGGGTTTAGTTGCTAGTTTGTAGTTAGGAAAAGGGTCATTTTAAAGTTAAAATTTGTCGTTCTCCGTGTGGCTATCCTAGAATCCTAGTCGTTAGATTTGGAAAAGAACTAATAAGTCTTCTAATAAAATCTAGTACTTCTCCCCGCCAGTGCACGTCTGTTCCCTCCAGTGCTCTGTCCGTGTCCCAAACTCTGGGGTGTCACCGCTCTGGGGAGAGGGTTCCACAGCCTGAAACATCTCTCGGGTGGGAAGTTTTTTCTGACATTCAGCTTTAAGCCTTGATTTCGTCCAGTTATCCCCACCTTGCACTACTGTAAAACTGTCTCTCCCGTGGGCCGCCCCATGTTTCCCCCGGCTTGTTATCGGGTCCCGTCAGGTCACTGCTCAGCGAAGCTGGACGTACTTGTCTCTTTTGCTTATTCCTCACCAATCAGTCCCTCGTGCCCCCAGATCACTTTGTGGCTCTTCTCTGAATGGGTATCGGTATTTTTCCAGCTCTCCTGAGGAGTCCCGAACAGCCCGCCGTCTCCAGTGGGTTATCCCAAGGCAGAGAGCTGGGTGCTGTCACCCCTTTGCCCGCTGCACAAAGCCTCTGTGTCTTGGCCTTTTTAGCTGCCATGTTGGACTGGAAGCTCCTGGCTAATGTGCTTCCCCCAGGTCCCTATCAGTGTTTCCTGCTTCCTGGATTCTTTCCTTCCCACTGACTCTCTGCAGGGCAGATGCTGCTTCCCTAATAACAGGCTCTTACTGCCTCTGCTAGGTGGTTCGTGAAGAAATGGCGTAAATCTGGAGCTCCCAGTAACACAGACTTGGCACCCGCGGAGCACTTGCTCCCAGCTCCGTACTTTGGCCTGTTGTTAGAACTCTTGGCGAACACTTCTTCAGCCAGCGTTCAGGCCGTGGGATGGTCTCTGCTGACGCTGGGTCGGCCGGGACAATACGTTTTGATGAGATGCTCTGTCAAGTGCTTTACTCACAACCAAGTGTGTCTTCTCTAGCACTTTCCCTCCACCTGCTGATTTTGTCAGAAAAAGCGATCCGCGCACTGCCTGCTGATGCCGCCTCCCCGCCCCAGACGCCTTCTGGGGGCGGGAACTAAGACACCCTGGCTCTCCCGGCTCCAGCCTGTGCTGCTCTCTTCCCACCGTGGCTGAGACGTGCTCTGGGCTGGGGTGCTTGAGAAAACGGACCGTCCGTAGGGTGGGTCAGCCAGAGGTTACGGATGAATAACTGACCGAGAACCACAAGTAGGAGGGGATGGGATGTGGAGAGAGTCCCATGTTGGGTCTACTCTTCCCCCACCCCCAAATCCCTCTGTTAAAGGAGCCCAGGAGGCAGGCGTTATGTGAATCATAGAATATCAGGGTTGGAAGGGACCTCAGGAGGTCATCTAGTCCAACCCCCTGCTCAAAGCAGGACCAATTCCCAACTAAATCATCCCAGCCAGGGCTTTGTCAAGCCTGACCTTAAAAACCTCTAAGGATGGAGATTCCACCACCTCCCTAGGTAACCCATTCCAGTGCTTCACCACCCTCCTAGTGAAAAAGTTTTTCCTAAAATCCAACCTAAACCTCCCCAACTGCAACTTGAGACCATTGCTCCTTGTTCTGTCATCAGGTACCACTTAGAACAGCCGAGTTCCATCCTCTTTGGAACCCCCTTTCAGGTAGTTGAAAGCAGCTATCAAATCCTCCCTCATTCTTCTCTTCTGCAGACTAAATAACCCCAGTTCCCTCAGCCTCTCCTCATAAGTCATGTGCTCCAGCCCCCTAATCATTTTTGTTGCCCTCCGCTGGACCCTTTCCAATTTTTCCACAAAACTTTTCATGAACTTTTCATGATCCAGCCATTTCACGTCAACTTTTGACTTACAGACACTGCGTGAAGGGCGTTGGTTTGGGCCAAGTAAGCGACTGAAGGGAAAATGCAACAGAGAGTCCTGTGGCACCTTTAAGACTAACAGACGAATTGGAGTATAAGCTTTCGTGGGTGAATGAAAGCTTATGCTCCAATACATCTGTTAGTCTGTAAGGTGCCACAGGACCCTCTGTTGCTTTTTACAGATCCAGACTAACACGGCTCCCCTCTGATACCTGTGGGGGAAATGGCAGCCAAAGGGACTGGCCGGAGCGAGGGTGAAACGATTGGTGCGTTGGTCCAGGAGACCAAAATCCCACATGGGGGAAAGGAGAACAAGGGGGATTTCTATAGGGCTTAAGTGGTGTCTAGGCCTTGTCTGGCTCTGTAACGGGTTGTGCTCACCACCGTGGTGCCTCCTGCTGGTTGCTCCGGGAATTCGCTCTGTCCATCAGCAGGGCACCCTCCTCTTGTGGCATCTCACTCTCCGTCGCTGCTTCTCCACCGTCTCCGCTGTCTGTGGGGACCCGCGTCGCTCCCGGACTGCGGCGTCCTCTTCAGGGCCCGGCCCTCCGGCTGCACCCCAACTCCGTTGTCTCCCCCCTTCCGGGTGAACTGCAGCCCCTAGTCCAGCCCCTCGCTCAGGGGCAAACTGCAGTCCTTTGGCTGTCCACATCCCTCGGTGGCCAGTGGGGCAAAGGGGGGAGGGGGGCAATCCAGGGACCCTATAACTGGCAGCCGCTCACAGCCTCTCCTTCCCCTCTGCCGCTACCTGCTTTCCCTGGGCCACTTCCCCATAGCCCCAGCACCGCCTTGGCCCCTGTATCAAGGCCTCAGTCCAGGAGCCAGCCAGGCTGGAGCGCCGCTTGCTCCCCTGACCCTGCCCAGCACTGCTCTGTCCCAGGTACTTCTCTCTATGGGGCAGCCAGGCCTTCTCCCTCAAGCTCCAGGGAGAGTCAGAGCCCCTCGCTGCCCTGCAGCCCTTCTTATAGGACCCAGCCTGGCCCTGATTGGCTGCTTCTAAGCCTTCCTCTGGTTGGCTGGGTTCTGCACAGCCACTCCAAGGGCTGCTATTAACCCTTTGCCAGCCAGTGAGGGGCAGCTGCCCCGTCACAGGCTTCTTTGCACAGGGTGAATTTCACCCCTCACTAAATCATATTTTCAGGACCCTTCTTTTCTAGCTGGTGCTGAGAGCCAGGGTCCAATAGTTAAAGTCTCTGAGATAATTTGGTAGGAAGCAGCTTGTTCCCATCTCCCTTGGGAAAGGAATTTCCTCTGGTCCCAGCTCAGGATACCCCACAAATGCCTTCAAAGTTATTAACCCAGCTCAACTGAGGACGAGTCAGCAAGGGGTGAAACTCCTCTTGGCAGATACTGGCCCCGCTAAAGGAGTTTTGGCTGCTAGAATCTCATCTGTGACTCGGGGATGGCGATAAAGCAGGCAGGAGCTGTTCGTCTGGACCTGCCAGATTTATAAAGGGGGGGGGCTAGTTCTTTACTTTTATTGTTATTTTGTTGCCTATTGACTCATTTATTTGTAACTTCCTTTTGGGCTGTTTGGACAGAATTCTTCACTGACCTCTTCTGCATGACGGTCCTAGCGATAGATAGCCAATGAATCAGTGTGTGTGGTGGGCATTTTGCAAATGTATTTTCATGTAAAATTACTCGTTTGTCCTTGGTTATTGGGCTCCAATCCTGGGCTTTCTGGTGTCAAATGGGAAAATTCCCCTTGGCTCCAGCGCGGGTCAGGACAGGGCCCACTGATGGTATTTACAATTCTTATGCAAAAATCTTCCCCTCTGACTATTCTTATTGTGATCATAGGGTCATTGTGCTGAGAGGTTGTGTAGCCTAGAGCAGTGGTTCTCAAACATATTTGATTGGGCCCCTCCTTCTTTGTGTCTGTGGTTGTTTGTGCCTTCCCCTCGCCCCTCCCCCCAAGTACATATATCGCTACCCAGCTCCGAAGGTGGAGCGTAGGGCAGCGGGTGCCGGCCAGGCGCCCGGCTCTGACGGCGGAGCGGAGGGCAGCGGGTGCTGGCCGGGCGCCCGGCTCTGACGGCGGAG
>NW_020715396.1:5944-11689 GCF_002925995.2 Terrapene triunguis
GGCGCCCGGCTCTGACGGCGGAGCGGAGGGCGGCGGGTGCCGGCCGGGCGCCCGGCTCTGACGGCGGTGCGGAAGGCAGCGGGTGCTGGCTGGGCGCCTGGCTCTGATGGCGGAGCGGAGGGCAGCGGGTGCTGGCCGGGCGCCTGGCTCTGAAGGCAGCACAGCGTCAGCAGCAGCACAGAAGTAAGGGTGTCAATGTGAAAAGTGACTTTTCACAGCAGACTTAGCGCCCCATTAGCACCCTTACTTCTGTGCTGCTGCTGCCGCCCTGGGGCTGACAGACGGAGCCCCACCACGTCCAGGTGAGGGATGGGGGTGGGGGCCAAGGAGAGCCCAAGTCCGGGCTGCTTCCTGGGGAGGGATTGGGGAGGGGGGAGAGCCCAAGCCTGGGTGGCCCCCCACCTCCCGGGCATGCACGGCCCTTCTGCACAAGCCTCAGCCACCGGGTGCTGTCAGCCCCAGCTCACAGCTTGCGCCTCCCTTGGGCGGCCCACCCCATAGCTTGAGAACAGCTGCCTAGCCTTTGGGAACGCCTGGAATCCAGGGCTCCTGAGCGCTAATCCTGGCTCTAACACTGGCCATGGGCCAGTGACTTAATCTCTCACCCTCAGTTCCTCCATCTGTAAAATGGGGATAATAATACGTCCTGCACCTACCTCACAGGGGTGTTGTGGGGGTCTAATCACCGGCTGTTTGAACAGTGCTTGGAAGACGCTGTCGAGCGCGTGGCAGGAAGATTAAGTATTATTATTACCGTGGCCTAGGGACTGCTCTTCACTGGGCCTGGATGTGTAAGCATTTCTCCAGAGACGCCCTTCGATTGCCGTAGAGCAAGGTCCACATGTATTTATATTTTCATTCTTTTTTCTAATCTAGAAACTAATAAAAGGTTAGAAACGAAACAAGCCCCCTCTGCTTTGGCACCGTTTGTCCTGGGCCCATTGCTGCTCATTGCTCGCGTTTCCAGTACTGGAGCGGGATCTCCCCCTCCCCCCACTCGTTCTGTTGTGTTACTAGGTACAGAGGCAACAGTGACAAGGCAGGAATTGTCGGCTCCCTCTTCGTTCCTCTTTGGGCCATTAGTGCTTCATTTGCATTATTTCAGCACCAAAGCAACTCTCCTGTCCCCCGCCTCGGCTCCTATTAACTGCCCTAGCGCCAGGTAGCCCTTTTATAGAAGCTTTGTTCCCAGCATGCCTTTCTGGAGCTGGTGGTTCAAACTCACCTGAGCCATAACGTGCCCTTTTCCCAGCTAGCAGCTGCCGGCTCCGTCTGTCTCTCCCGGCTGGTAAGGAAGTACCTGTTGTGTTCGCCCTTCCTTGGGGTTGGGTTTTTCACATGCTCACCACCCGTCACTGGGGTCAGATTTCCAAAAGCACTCGGCACCTAAACAAGGGGACACATTTTCCAGAGTGCCCCGTACCCCGTTTCTGAGCTGTTCTGAAAATCCCGACCTCCCTGCTCTGGGATGGCGCGTGCTCACATCCAGTCTTAAGATCTCTCCTGTTAATGATTTTTCAAAACCACGGGATTGCCTCTGCTGCAGTGATTCGTTTGCTGTGATGCTGGATTGTATATTACTTAGGCTAGGTCTACACTACCCGCCTGAATCGGCGGGTAGAAATCGATCTCTCGGGGATCGAATTATTGCGTCTCGTCGGGACACGACAATCGATCCCCAAATCGATGCTCTTACTCCACCAGCCAAGGTGGGAGTAAGCGCCGTCGATGGGGAGCCGCGGAGGTCCATTTTGCCGCCGTCCTCACAGCGGGGTAAGTCGGTTCCGATACGTCGAATTCAGCTACGCTATTAACGTAGCTAAATTGCGTATCTTAAATCGACCCCCCCCCGTAGTGAAGACCTGCCCTATTTGCTTTAGACCAGCGGTTCTCAACCCGCGGGCTGCTTGTGGCCCAATCACACACAGCTACAGCCCATGTGCCATCCTCAGGGCCAGACAGGTAGTACGTATATTGTGTGGATGTGGCCCACATAACCCGCAGAGAGAGCTGCATGTGTGGCCCACCATGGTAAATAGGTTGAGAACCGCTGCTTTAGGCCAGTGGCTCTCAACTGTTCCAGACGACTGCCCCCCTTTCAGGAGTCTGGTTTGTGCACCCCAAGTTTCACCTCAGTTAAAAACTACCTGCTTACAAAATCAGATATAAATATACAAGTGTCACAGCCACACTGTTACTGAAACATTGCTGACTTTCTCATTTTTACCATATAATTATAAATCAATTGGAATATGAATATTGTACTTGCAATTCAGTGTATAGTATATAGAGCAGTATAAACAAGTCATCGTATGAAATTTAGTTTGTACTGACTTCACTAGTGCTTTTTACGTAGCCTGTTGTAAAACTAGGCAAATCTCTAGCTGAGCTGACGTACCCCCGGAAGACGTCCGCATACCCCCAGAGGGTACATGTCCCCATGGTTGAGAACCACTGCTTTAGACCATAGAGAAAGCAGTTAAATATTTCATATGGATCCCATATCAGCTGTTTTTACAGGGTTGTCCTCCCTGCCCAAACGTTTTGCGTATCTTGTCTTTGCAAAGCAGCACTGCAGGGAAGAAGTGAAGGCAGTGTCTCCGGAAGTAGCCATCATTAATTTCAACCTAGGTTCTCATCTAGCGTTCCTCCGTGGGGCAGCCGGAGCCCTTGGTCACTGTGTGTAGGACCTTACTCCCCGGTCCGTCCCAGCAGGTCACTTGAAGCGTAAGGTGCTATTCAGTGTGCGGGTGGGCAGGCCTGGGACCCAGGCACAGCTGTGGGAGGTAAGGCCCTGGGGTATTTCAGTCCTGCCTGTTTCTTTTCCCCTATACGGGAAGTATTTATTTGATGAGTGGCTACGTTCTGTATGTGCCAGAAGCACCCAAAAACAGTTCTGATCGCAGACCAGCTATGTTAAAGTCTGAAAATTAATAGACTCTTTAGATTTCAGGCTGAATATTTTTTCTCTTAAATAAAGATCAGTTGTATCGAATTCAACGCAGGGTAAAATTCCCACCTTCACCCAGGACTCATACAAGGCGTATGTGCTCCTTAAGTAGCACCTGCTTCAATGCTCCATTGACCTAGTCTGGATCACAGTGATGCTTTCCCCCGAGGGAGCAAGGGTAACACACGCTAGAGACGAAACGGGAGCTCGAGGGGAGACACACCGAATGGTGCAGGGGTGTTTCTTGTGTGAATTACTGTAACTTTAATAAAGAACCCAATATACACCTACAAATCACTTCCTTTGCTCAAAATGCAGCCTCATCCCTGCTCCAGTCCAGTTGAAATGATCTTTCTCTGAGTCAGTTTTATTCTTTGCTGTGTCCTCAGGACTTACGTATAAGTGCCAGGTGCCCTTATAAGAACACGTATAGCGTGGAAATAGTACTTGTGTATTTATAAGTAAAAGTACAAATGCAATGCAAGTTCTTTTAATTTCCGTATTCACTGCAACTGTCTGTTCAATATATGGACATTAACCAAAATAATATAAGCTCATAGTGGAAGAGAAAGAAAAAGGGCAACAACTGAAATTTGATGAATAAGAACGGCCGTACTGGGTCAGCCCAAGGGTCCATCCAGCCCAGTGTCCTGTCTGCCGACAGTGGCCAATGCCAGGTGCCCCAGAGGGAATGAACAGAACAGGCAAATCACCAGGTGATCCATCCCACTCCTGCCCCAGAGGCAGCCGCACAAACCCTTGTCCCCCCTGCCCCCAGCTCAGCGGAGGCAGGGAACATGGGCAGGGGGATGGGGCTCCCTGACATCAGGAGGCTCCTGGGAGCAGCTTGGCCAGGAGCAGCTCTGGGGGTGAGAAGGGACAGGGGCAGAGGCAGTTGCAGGGGGGGGGGAGAGACAGGACACCCCTGCTCCGGAAGTGCCCCCTCAGCAAGGTGCACCCGGGTGGTCGCCCAGCCCGCCCGCCCCTAAGGCCAACCCGGCTTCAGCCCGAGGAGCTGGGTGAGGGCAGGTGCCTTTGGCCCCGAGCCCTAGCAATCGGGTCAGGACGGGAGGAGAGGGGTGGTGGTTAAATGAAGCGGGTGAGGCCTGGAGGCCACGGAAGGGGAAAGGCGGGTGCCCGGAGTGTGCGGGGAACAGTCCCAGGAGACCAGCACGCTACGGCCTGAGATTTACCATCCGCCCAAGGAGCAGGAAGGCTCCAGGGAGCTAAGGTGGGTCCCAGAGTCACTCGGGCAGGGGGAACAATCAGGCTTCGCACCCTTGGCGTTGGAGGCTCCTGGAGAGGCCTGAAGTCCTGAGGTGTCACATCACCGCCGTGGGGAGTCTGTGGGTGGGGGAGGGGCACGCGGGGCCGGGGGATGCTCGGGGGAGGGGGTGTGCGTGGGGGTTGCGATGGCAGGTGGAGCCAGCGGAGAGACCCAGCCCCAAACATTGGGGGAGCCGGGCCCCCCAGGCCCCGAATTTGCTGGAGCCCGGGCGCCAGGGGCCCATACAACTCCCCCCCCCGAGTAACCATGAGCTGAGCTGCCTTTGCCAGATTGTCTCCTGGGGTCTCGTTTTCTGAGAACTGATCTGAGAAAACAACTCTGGTAAATCAGCTCCAAGCTGTTTTCCTGTCAATGGAGTCCACTGACCAAGTAACGCCACCTACAGACCGTGGGCGTGACCCCATATAGAAAGTGAAAGGGAAACGGTTTAACTGTGTCAGATCGAATCTGAAACCATGTAAACGCTTGAATTTTCTGTGAAAGCCCCACTGCTCTGGTGGACGGCGTACAGGCTTGTGGAAGCAGAGGTTATTCTCCGACAGGCTGCAGGGACCAGCAGCCAGTGAAGGAAGAATACACGTTGGGTCTCCGAGCTGAATTAGCAGCCCCAAGGTACAGTGTTCTCTGTGGGTTTGAAACTTGGGTACATTTGACAGAGGGGCTTGTGACAGCAGTGACTGCATTGACAATTCTCATCGGTTGTTTGTTAATAGCAATTGGTGTTTTTACAGCCCCAAAGTTCTGGGCACTTCACACTACGGCCAAGATTGTCAAAAGTGACTCGTGGGACGGGGGCCCAGCTTGACCCAGCTCAGAGGAGCCTGACTCCCAGAATGTGCTGAGCCCCCACCCCTGGAAATCAGGCCCCTTTAAGTGTCTCCAGTTGGGCACCTGAAAACTGAGGCACCCACAGTCACTAGCCACTTTTGAAAATCTTGGGCTACAAATAGAAGAACTTGGTCCCACCCCAGATAGAGCCAGTCTGAGTTTACAACGAGGGTGGTGAAGCACTGGAATGGGTTCCCTAGGGGATGGTGGAATCTCCATCCTTAGAGGTTTTTAAGGCCCGGCTTGACAAAGCCCTGGCTGGGATGATTTAGTTGGGAATTGGTCCTGCTTTGAGCAGGGGATTGGACTAGATACCTCCTGAGGTCCCTTCCAACCCTGATATTCTATGATTCTGTGATTCTGTGTGACCAATACGGGTACCCAACCGTAGGGAGGGAGGGGGCGCGGCAGGAGGAAGGTTACAGCCATACAGACACCGGCACATCCTGGGAACTTAAATACTAAAAAGCGAGCGCAGCGAGCCAGAGCAGAGCAAGCGCGAGAGGTGAACCCAAGGACGCAGGTTACAGGGGGACAAGACATGGACCCCGCGGGTTTCACTCCGCGCCATAACAAGGGCGAGGTAGTGAGGCACCCGCCTCGGACACACAAAGCGGGGTGGGGTGGGGGGAGGGCGCAGAAAGTGGTGGAGAGAGAAAAAAAGCTGCTGGCACGGAGA
>NW_020715396.1:51689-91114 GCF_002925995.2 Terrapene triunguis
TTTTTGAAGTTTTTCTGTTTTAAGATAGCCACCCGCAGGTCTGTCATTGAATGGCCAGACAGGTTAAAGTGTTCTCCCACTGGTTTTTGAGTATTATGATTCCTGATGTCAGATTTGTGTCTGAAATGTTATTCTGATTGTATGAGTCCAGGGCACAGAACTGTGCTTAGCCTGCCCTGATTGAGGGGGTCGCCCTCAATGGAACTGAACTCTCTAAGCAGGGAGTAGGGATGCCAAATCTCAGCAAGAGTGAAAGGGGCTAAGGACAGGTGTTTCTACCCAGTGGTGTGGTGTCACAGAGTTATGGACACCAGGTGGCCCTTTTCCTCTGTGTTGTTTGAAGGACAGAGCTGGTTAGACTCAACTGAGGATCTTCTGTTTTGTTAAGTGATGACTTGTGCTCCAATCCTGCTAACCAGGTTTAGGTGCTGAGCCTTAGACTTGCTGTGGGACAGTGTTTCAGTGAAAGCAGCTGCACTAGCAGTGAGGGGCTGCACTAACTGCTGAAATCACTGAGAAGTGGGTTAAGTGGTGGGACCTCAAGATGAAGCATCACAGTAGATTGGCAGGTGGCAGTAGAGGAAAAGATGGGGCAGCAGCCTACAGTGACGGAATGAATAACAGCGCAGTGCGGGAAGCGGTGCAGTGTGAATGGTGGGAACTGTGAGCCAGATGTGGTGGTGGCAGCAGCACCTGAGGCATTACTGACGACACCCAGGGGTGGGGGGTGTGAACTCACACGAACACACCTCTGAACTCTGGGTCTTCGCTGACCAAGGACAGCAGCTGTGTGTGGGTGCTAAAGGAACATTTGTTTGTCAGACTTTCACACTGCAAGGTGAGAAATGGAGGCAGAAGACACTGCCCAACATATTCTGGGGTGGGTGTTTGCTCATGGTCAAACACCACAGCCACTGGTTAATTACCCTCGCTGTTAAAAATGTACGCCTTATTTCCAGTCTGAATTTGTCTAGCTTCAACTTCCAGCTATTGGATGGTGTTCTACCTTTCTCTGCCAGATTGAAGAGCCCATTATCTGATGTTTGTTAACCACGTAAGTACTTATAGACTGTGACCAAGTTACCCCTTAACCTTCTCTTAGGTGACTAAATAGACTGAACTCCTTGAGTCTTTCATTCTAAGGCACATTTTCTAATCCTTTAATCACTCTCATGGCCCTTCTTTTGAATGCTCTCCAATTTATCAACATCCTTCTTGAATTGTGCGCACCAGACCTGGACACCGTATTCCAACAGCGGCTGAGCCAGTGCCGCGTATGGAAGTAAAATAACCTCTCTGCTCCTACTTGAGATTCCCCTGTCTATGCATGCAACTGTGGTGTACTGAGGTACAGTTGGAATTGCAAGCTGTCATTTTAAGAACAGGGGAGTTCCCTGGTCCTGCTTGCAGGCTACGCGGGGGCTCCTTAGCAAAGCATGCAAGTTGCAACAGCTAGTTTAAAGAAGGTGAAGTGGATTGTGCCTCACTGCCCTAGGGAGCAGCCTGCTTTCTCTCTCTACTTTTGGCTTATCGTGTGCTTTGAATGCTAAGAAGTAGATAAAAACATGACATCTTTGTATGTATATTGTGAACACAACACCAACAACTATATGCAGATGCAGTTTAAAATTGAATTGACTTAAAACAAAATGTTATAGTTCAGTTTTCCCAATGGGAAAAGAAAAAAATTCTGCAAAAAGCAAAATTTTACACAACAAATGTTGATTTTGCCAAAACTTTGTTTTCTGTTGAAAAATCATTTTGACAGAAGATTCTCAGCCAGCTCTGTCTGCAACCATCAGGGTACAAACTTACATTTTTAAAAACATTAAAGCTGAGGTTCCCATCAGTCCAATCTCCAGGGTAGGCAAGGCTGAATGTTCCTTGCATCTTTCACTCCGTCCCCTCCCAGGCAATTGCGATGTGCCAGGGACAATCTAACACACAATGTGCGGTGACTAATGTAGGGCTGCTTGGTAGTTGTTGCTTACAGGACCTTAGTTATTGAGCCCTGGCTGAAGAAGAATCCGTAGTTCTTTCGAGGCACAGTTCTCCTTCCAGTGATTGCTCATGTGCATTCCAACAGGTGTGCGCACGCGCCCCGTGCACGATCGCCGGAAGCTTTTCCCTAGCGGTACCCGTCAGGTTGGCTGTGGGGACCCCTGGAGTGGCGCCTTTATGGCAGTGTATATAGGTCCCTGCCGACCCGCCGCCTGCTCAGTTCCTTCTTACCACCCGTGACGGTCGTTGGAGCAGCTCAGTCTCTTGCATCTGCAAGTGCCTACCTAGTGGTTCCCTTTGTTTTGTTGTAAATAGTCGTTAGTTAGCTAGTTGTGTTAATAGTTGTAGATTAGTTCAGTTTACTTCGGGGGGCTCTTCCCCTGTTCTAGTCTCCCCGGGCGCTGGGGTTTAAGGCATGCGAGACGTGCGCGAAACCTATGCCCACAAGTGATCCGCATGCCGCCTGTCTCAAGTGCCTCGGGCAGGGCCATCAGACAGACAAGTGCCCAATTTGCAGGAGCTTCAGACCCAGGACTAAGAGAGAGCGGGACTATCGTTTAAAGCTCCTCCTGATGGAGTCGGCCCTTCGGCCACAGCCAGAGCCGGCACCGGCATCTCGGTGCGCAGTGCCCCGGCCTTGGTGCCGGATGTCCCGGCACCAAGGAAGGACTCCTCCAGGGAGCACTGGTGCGGCTCCCCAGCCCTTAAGGCAGCTCTTTATTGCCATCACAGAAAGAATGAGGGGGCTTCCGATCTCATCACAGCGCATTTCGTCATGGATCACGTCTTGTATCAGGACTTGTTATGACCTGGCAAAAATTCCAGCCCCTCCGCTTACGACGCACTCCACCTGAGCTCAGGTGTCATCCGCAGCACTCCTGGCGCAAGTCCCTATCCAGGATATCTGCAAGGCAGCAACGTGGTCTTCAGTCCACACCTTTACTTCACACTATGCCATTACCCAGCAGGCGAGGGATGATGCTGGGTTTGGTCGGGCAGTCCTGCACTCAGCAACCAGGTGAACTCCGACTCCCCCCTCCGGTGCTTGGGAGTCACCTATTGGAATGCACATGAGCAATCACTCAAAGAAGAAAAAACGGTTACTTACCTCTCGTAACTGTTGTTCTTCGAGATGTGTTGCTCATGTCCGTTCCAAATATCGCCTGCCCCCACTCTGTCGGAGTGTTCCAGTAAGAAGGAACTGAGCAGGCAGCGGGTTGGCAGGGACATATATACACCACCATAAAGGCGCCACTCTAGGCATCTCCACAGCTGACCTGACGGGTACCACTAGGGGAAAACCCTTCCGACAATTGTGCACGCGGTGCGTACACACACCTACTGGAATGGACATGAGCAACACATCTCGAAGAACAACAGTTACGAGAGGTAAGTAACCGTTTTTTATGTGCACACTTTCAGATTCCAGGTCTCATTTACTCTACATTTTCTACATGAAGTGTGACCCTTCTGCCAGGTGGAGTCGGCAGCAACAAGGGCTGGGTTCAATATCTAGAGGTTCCTCTTAACAAGACAACACAGAACAGGCTCGAGCCCCCACCCTGCCTGCCCCAACCCCTCTCCACACCCCTGCCTCCTGACAGCCCCCCCCAGAACTCCTGACTCATCCAACCCCCCCCAGCTCCTTGTCCCCTGACCACCCCCTCCAGAGACCCCCCCACTAACTGCCCTCCCAGGACCCTCCTTTCTCCCTGTCCCCTGGCTGCCCTGACCCCTATCCATCCCCCGCCCCCTGAGAGACCCTGGGATTCCCATGCCCCATCCAATCCCCCCTGCTCCCTGACTGCCCCCTCCAGAGACCCCCCGCCCCTAACCACCACCCCCCGGGATCCCACCCCCATCCAACCCACCCTGACTGCCCCCACCCTTTATCCAACCCCCCTGGCCCCAGACCCCTTACCATGAGATGAGGCTCCTAGCCTCCCCGCGCAGCCAAACACTGCCCCGTGGGAGCGTGCAGCCCCGGTCCCCAGAGCGCTGCGCGCGCGGCGGCATGGCTCATGGGGACGGGGGAGTGTGTCTGCCTCTCCGCGGAGCCAAACGCTGCCCCGCGGGAGTGCACAGCCCTGTCCCCCAGAGCGCTGCGCGCGGCAGCATGGCTCCAGGAGAGCGGGGAGCGTGTCTGACTCCCCGCAGAGCCCCGGCCCCCAGAGCACTGCGCGTGGCGGCATGGCTCCAGGGGATGGGGGAGTGTGTCTGCCTCCCCGCGGAGCCAAACACTGCCCCGCAGGAGTGCGCAGCCCCAGCCTCCAGAGCGCTGCACGTGTGGCAGCATGGCTCCAGGGGAGCGGGGAAGGCGGGGAAGGGGCCGGCGGCTTGCTGTGTTCGGCCGGGCGCTCCGGCCCGGGGGCGCGGACCCCGCGGCTTGCCACGCCGGGGAGTGGAGCCATTTGCCCACCCCTGCATTAGGGTGTGCCTGGGCACACCCGGCACACCCCGTGCGCATGCCTATGCAAGGAGTCTGGTGGCACCTTAAAGACTCACAGATTTATTTGGGCATAAGCTTTCCTGGGTAATAACCTCACTTCTTCAGATGCATGGAGTGAAAGTTACAGATGCAGGTAGAGTAGGTGTGTGTGTGCAAATATGATTTGTTCCTGAGGTCTTTTTCCCCACTAGATGTCAGAGGTGAGCTCATTCAGACCCTGCTTTCAGAAGTTTTGGGAACATGACATCATGCGCAGGGTTTATGACATTTTCAGTGTGGTGGCAGTTACCTCAGTCGTACTTAGTTATCTCAGGTGTCATTAACAGCAGTCAGTGCATCCACACACAGTATTCAGAATCTTCAATGAGTTTGCTGTTGTGTCCTGCATCTACCCTTAGCTCTGCATTCAGTTGTGTTAACCACTTTTAGGCAAGCACCCCAGGTTTCCTGGCACAGCTCTCTGGGGCTCCTCATGAGTGCCCAAATTGTGGGGGGAGAGACAAACTCTTGCAACTCCAACAATTCCCCAGGGAAATGTCCATTTCATGATTGCAGCTGTGTAGCAGCTCTGATTGGCTGTCCCTCCTCATTCACCTGCCTTGTGGGGAAGGACAGCCAATCAGAGGAATCTTTCCTTAGGCCAGCGGTTCTCAAACTTTAGCAACCTGAGGACCTCCATTTTAATTTAAAATTTTTCATGGACTCCCCAAGCCTACTGAGGTTTATTTACATTTGAAGAAAAATAATTCTGTGTTCATGAAAAGCTCTATTATTTTTTATTTATAACCTATTGTATCATTAACACTATTATTTATTTCATTATTATTTATTATTAGACAGAGACACATAAATATGTCTGGGTAAGGAACTATTCTTTATTTTTATTAGCATTAAATCTAAACAGCTAGAAAATTTCATTTAAAAAAACAACAAGGTTACAAAACATTAATGCGAAGGATGATGTTGTTTTGCCAAAACAAGATCACAAATGTTTGGCTCAATGGTGGAAAGTTGTATTTTTAGATCTGGTTCTACATTCAGCTGGTTTCTGTATTTTGACTTCACATATAAAAGTGCAGAGAATGTTCATTCACATAAATATACTGTGGGAAATGGCATTAAATACTTCAACACTTTGATTGACAGTTCAGCATAATCAGGTCTCAGACGTAACCAAATGTCTGCCAGACTGTAGTGATTGAAAATCAATTTCAAGGAGGCGTCACATGAAAGATCCACAAGTCTATTTTCTTCAGATGAAGTAAAATTTTTGGTAGTTTTGACATCTACATGGAATGGATCCCTGGTCCAATTGTTACCAGAATCAGGAAGAGGAAAATAATCCCTGAAATTGTTCTTCAAAGCCTGAAAATGTTCAATGAGAATGTTTTGTATTCCATCATCAGAGAGCTCGTCATTGGACAGCTCAAGAAAATCGTTCAGCACTGGAAATGATTCATACACATAGTTCTAAAGATGATTTGACCACAAGTCCAATTTTTTTAAATCAGCGCTTCCACTTTGTCTTCAACTTTAAATATAGTTACATCTACTCCTTGTAGGCTCAAATTTAGTCCATTCAAATTATTGAAAATATCAGCCAAGTACGCTACTATAGCTAACCACGAAAAATCACTGAAATGTTGAAATGTTCATAGAATCATAGAATATCAGGGTTGGAAGGGACCTCAGGAGGTATCTAGTCCAACCCCCTGCTCAAAGCAGGACCTAATCCCATCTAAATCATCCCATCCAGGGCTTTGTCAAGCCTGACCTTAAAAACCTCTAAGGAAGGAGATTCCACCCCCTCCCTAGGTAACCCATTCCAGTGCTTCACCACCCTCCTAGTGAAAAAGTTTTTCCTAATATCCAACCTAAACCTCCCCCACTGCAAATTGAGACCATTACTCCTTGTTCTGTCATCTGCCACCACTGAGAACAGTCTAGATCCATCCTCTTTGGAACCCCCTTTCAGGTAGTTGAAAGCAGCTATCAAATCCCCCCTCATTCTTCTCTTCTGCAGACTAAACAATCCCAGTTCCCTCAACCTCTCCTCATAAGTCATGTGCTCCAGCCCCCTAATCATTTTTGTTGCCCTCCGCTGGACTCTTTCCAATTTTTCCACATCCTTCTTGTAGTGTGGGGCCCAAAACTGGACACAGTACTCCAGATGAGGCCTCACCAATGTCGAATAGAGGGGAATGATCACATCCGTTGATCTGCTGGCAATGCCCCTACTTATACAGCCCAAAATGCCGTTAGCCTTTTTGGCAACACTGTTGAATCATATCCAGCTTCTCGTCCACCGTAACCCCTAGGTCCTTTTCTGCAGAACTGCTGCCTAGCCATTCGGTCTCTAGTCTGTAACAGTGAATGGGATTCTTCCATCCTAAGTGCAGGACTCTGCACTTGTCCTTGTTGAACCTCATCAAATTTCTTTTGGCCCAATCCTCTAATTTGTCTAGGTCCCTCTGTATCCTATCCCGACCCTCCAGCGTATCTACCACTCCTCCCAGTTTAGTGTCATCTGCAAACTTGCTGAGAGTGCAATCCACGCCATCCTCCAGATCATTAATGAAGATATTGAACAAAACCGGCCCCAGGACCGACCCTTGGGGCACTCCGCTTGATACCGGCTGCCAACTAGACATGGAGCCATTGATCAATACCCGTTGAGTCCGACGATCTAGCCAGCTTTTTATCCACCGTATAATCCATTTACCCAGCCCATACTTCTTTAACTTGCTGGCAAGAATACTGTGGGGGACTGTATCAAAAGCTTTGCTAAAGTCAAGGAATAACACATCCACTGCTTTTCCCTCATCCACAGACCCAGTTATCTCCTCATAGAAGGCAATTAGGTTAGTCAGGCATGACCTGCCCTTGGTGAATCCATGCTGACTGTTCCTGATCACTTTCCTCTTCTCTAAGTGCTTCAGAATTGATTCCTTGAGGACCTGCTCCATGATTTTTCCAGGGACTGAGGTGAGGCTGACTGGCCTGTAGTTCCCCGGATCCTCCTCCTTCCCTTTTTTAAAGATGGGCACTACATTAGCCTTTTTCCAGTCATCCAGGACCTCCCCCGATCGCCATGAGTTTTCAAATATAATGGCCAATGGATCTGCAATCACACCCGCCAACTCCTTTAGCACCCTCGGATGCAGCGCATCCGGCCCCATGGACTTGTGCTCGTCCAGCTTTTCTAAATAGTCCTGAACCACTTCTTTCTCCACAGAGGGCTGGTCACCTCCTCCCCATACTGCGCTGCCCAGTGCAGCAGTCTGGGAGCTGATCTTGTTCGTGAAGACAGAGGCAAAAAAATCATTGAGTACATTAGCTTTTTCCACATCCTCAGTCACTAGGTTGCCTCCCTCATTCAGTAAGGGGCCCACACTTTCCTTGACTTTCTTCTTGTTCCTAACATACCTGAAGAAACCCTTCTTGTTACTCTTAACATCTCTTGCTAGCTGCAACTCCAAGTGTGATTTGGCCTTCCTGATTTCACTCCTGCATGCCTGAGCAATATTTTTATACTCCTCCCTGGTCATTTGTCCAATCTTCCACTTCTTGTAAGCTTCTTTTTTGCGTTTAAGATCAGCAAGGATTTCACTGTTAAGCCAAGCTGGTCGCCTGCCATATTTACTATTCTTTCTACACATCGGGATGGTTTGTTCCTGCAACCGCAATAAGGATTCTTTAAAATACAGCCAGCTCTCCTGGACTCCTTTCCCCCTCATGTTATTCTCCCAGGGGATCCTGCACATCAGTTCCCCGAGGGAGTCAAAGTCTGCTTTTCTGAAGTCCAGGGTCCGTATTCTGCTGTTCTCCTTTCTTCCTTGTGTCAGGATCCTGAACTCGACCATCTCATGGTCACTGCCTCCCAGGTTCCCATCCACTTTTGCTTCCCCTACTAATTCCTCCCGGTTTGTGAGCAGCAGGTCAAGAAAAGCTCTGCCCCTAGTTGGTTCCTCCAGCACTTGCACCAGGAAATTGTCCCCTACACTTTCCAAAAACTTCCTGGATTGTCTGTGCACCGCTGTATTGCTCTCCCAGCAGATATCAGGGTGATTGAGGTCCCCCACGAGAACCAGGGCCTGCGATCTAGTAACTTCTGCTAGTTGCCGGAAGAAAGCATCGTCCACCTCATCCCCCTGGTCTGGTGGTCTATAGCAGACTCCGACCACGACATCACCCTTGTTGCTCACACTTCTCAACTTTATCCAGAGACTCTCAGGTTTTTCTGCAGTTTCATACCGGAGCTCTGAGCATCATACTCCTCTCTTACGACAATGCAACTCCCCCACCTTTTCTGCCCTGCCTGTCCTTCCTGAACAGCATCTCCATGGTCTGCAGCTGGACATCCCTGGGGTCGAGGACGTGCCTTGGGTTTGCTCTATATAAATCTGTGAAGATTTGGCTGAGTTATGAGCAGTTTAAGTCATCCTTTACTATCTGTGTTTTGCTCTGTACAGCTTGTTCTTGACTTGCTACCAAAACCGGGAGCATTCTATTAGCACAGCACCTGTTACTCAGTGAGGGAGGCAAAACAATAACAGAAAATGTGTAAATGGCAGAAGTGTTTAATGACTTTTTTGTTTCAGTTTCACCAAAAAGGTTAGTAGCGATTAGACGTCTAACATAATGAATGCCAGTGAAAATGAGGTAGAATCAGAGGTTAAAATAGGGAAAGAACAAGTTAAAAATTACTTAGACAAGTTAGATGTCTTCAAGTCACCAGGGCCTGATGAAATGCATCCTAGAATACTCAAGGAGCTGAGGGAGGAGATATCTGAGCCATTAGCGATTATCTTTGAGAAGTCATGGAAGACAGGAGAGAGTCCAGAGGACTGGAAAAGGGCAAATCTAGTGCCCATCTATACAAAGGGGAATAAGGACAACCCAGGGAATTACAGACCAATCAGCTTAACTTCTGTACCCGGAAAGATAATGGAGCAAATAATTAAGCAATCAATTTGCAAACACCTAGAAGATAATAAGGTGATAAATAACAGTCAGCATGGATTTGTCAAGAACAAATCATATCAAACCAACCTAGGGTGACCAGATCGCAAGAGTGAAATATCAGAACACATTGGGCGAGCGGGGGCGGGGGGGAAGGACGACGATGACAACAACAGACAGGTGCACAGAGCCAT
The DNA here is from genome assembly GCF_002925995.2 of Terrapene triunguis. Classification (NCBI taxonomy): domain Eukaryota; kingdom Metazoa; phylum Chordata; order Testudines; family Emydidae; genus Terrapene; species Terrapene triunguis. The sequence goes on from NW_020715396.1 coordinate 61,296, forward strand.
GAGAGGGGACCCTAGGAAGCTGCGAGGGGGGGCCTAGGAAGCTGCGAGAGGGGTTGTACGGCCCCTGCTGCAGCCCGCACCACAAGCCACAGGGCAAGGACTCATGGCCCCAGCTCCAGCCCCCAGTAGAAGCCACGGGGCCACGGGCACAGGGCTCCAGCCCCCAGCTGAAGCCACAGGACAGGGGCGCAGGATTCTGGTTGCAAAGTCAGATCCAGTTGCAGGGCAGGGGAGTGAAGGGTCCCGGTTCTAGCTCTGGCTCCAGCCGCAGTCACAGAGGGGAGGCCCCCAGTCTTGCCTTCAGCCCCAGCTTCAGCCACTGACAGCTGAAGCAAACTACATCACAGAGGTCTGGAATCAGTGAGTCTAAATTATAGACTTAGTTGTAATACATATTTAAACATACAGATTTATTTGTACACTAAACAAACAACAGGGGTAAAGGGCCGGGTTTCTTATTCAGTCAATAAATCAACTTCCCAATTTGCATATCTCTCAGATATGCCAGAAGTCTAGTACTTTTTGGCTGACTTTGCCATAGTCATAGCTTGCTTCTGGGCAATCACAGATTTGTAGAAGTCCTTGCAACTCATCTGGAAATTCATTTTGACAAGGGTTTCACTCTGCACCAAGTCTATGCTGCTTCGATTCCGGACATCAGTCCATGCACCTTTCATGATTGAAAATGCACGCTCAGAGTATGCATTGCTTACAGGTATACTGAGCACGTATGACACCAGCTTTGCCATGTTCGGGAATTCAGTGCTCCTGTCCTTGTTTCTCAGCACTTGAGACCAGAGTTCCCCAACTGAATAGTTTCCAACTTGGAGTTGATGTCTTTGATGATACAGTATTCATCATAGAGCTGATCAAGATCCACTGTTTTCTGAAGGTTTACAGCTGTCACGGCTGCAGACAGATCCTTGAATTCAAATACCCTATTAACTTTGATGTTCAAGCACTGGGCATTGAACAAGTAGCCAGCTGGTGAAAAATCAAACCATTTCTCCAAATATAGGATCGACACATCGTAAAAGTTCAGGAAGTCTTTCTGGAGACATGCAGCAGTGACAGGCAGCATCTCAGTTAATGCACTTTCAACTTTGGAGCCAAAGAATATGTCATTTTTCCATTGCTGAAGTTTAATTCTCAGAGTACTCACTATGGCATACACTTCACATGCTGTCATACTCTCATTTTCCAAACAGAGCACAGTATCATTGAAGATTTTCAGGACATTCTGGAGGAAAAACAGATGAACCTCAACTTTGCTAGGCCCCTCACCTTGTTCACCGTTTTCCCTGTCCGAGAACAGCATCCACAGAGATTTTGGGCACTTCTCACTGCCCAGAGAAACAAAGTAGCACTTAACAGCCTGCCACGTATTTACAAGCCTGTTTACAGCTGGGAAAAGACTCAACCAGTGCGTCGGAACGTGGCGCAGTAAAGTGGCATACTCCATATCCACAAAGTCAAACATATCCTTCAGTGCTGCTACTCTCTTAGCAGAACTGCTGAAATGATTGAACATCTTAATCACCAGAGTCTCAATATCAACTTGTAGGGTTTTGCTAGCACGTTTCACGGCGTTGTGCACAACATGGGCAGGGCAGTTTGCTGACAAGATATTTTCATTTTGTTTTTTTAAATTCTGGTACACTGATTGTTGCTTTCCATAATTCACGTTCGCATTATCCGCACTGTAGGAAGACACTTTGTTTAGGTCTAGTTTGTGTGTCGCAAGTTTTTCAAGTAATGTGTTGCTTATTGCCTCTGCGGTCTCTTCGCTTTGCTCATAGAAGTCTAACAGTTTATCTTGGACCCCATGTTCAGGTGTCCAGTATCTCAGTGATAAGGGGAAAGTTTTCACATTGCCCTTGTTAGATGCATCTGTGGCAACTGAGAAATAGGGACCATCTGGCTTGCTGAGGTCTTTTAAAAATTCTGTTGAGAGCGGTTGTGACGTTGTGCAGTCTATATGGTTTTATAAAAATATAAGTGAATATAATGTAACTGGGATAGTTTTATAAAAATTTGGCAATAAGTGAATATAATGCAACTGGGATATGCTTCGTGCAAAAGGTCTCTTGTAAGGTATCATTACAAAGTGCATAATCTACTGAGTATGATCATCTGATTTGTATAAATGTACCACTCTGGTATCTAAAACTAGAAATATAAAATGTAACTCTGAGGGCCTATTGTAATTATGTAAAGTGTGGGCCATTAATGATGGTTTGGAATCTTGATGACTCCCATTGTCTGCAGATGGCTGTATTTACCTTTGAGTCTTCCTGTATATGTGTGTGCTGGCAAGTGAGTAATGAAGTCTTGCAGTGACATGTGATCATGTCACCTGAACTGGAATCCATCTTTAACCTGGTGCTTTTCCAGTGAGGGGGGGTGGAAACCCAGAGGGACAAAGGATTCCCGCCTTATGCAAAAGATATATAAAGGGGTGGAAGAGAACAGAGAGAGGAGAGGAGCCATCATGGAAAAGCCCCTAGATAACACCTAAACTGGAACAAGAGCTGTACCAGGGGAAAGAATTGTGCCCAGGCCTGGAAGGTGTCCAGTCTGAGAAAAACTTACTGAAGCATCTCTGAGGGTGAGATTATCTGTATTTAGTTTGATTAGGCATAGATTTGCGCATTTTATTTTATTTTGCTTGTGACTTACTTTGTTCTGTCTGTTACTACTTTGAACCACTTAAATCCTACTGTCTGTATTTAATAAAATCACTTTTTATTTAGTAATTTACTCAGAGTATGTATTAATACCTGGGGGAGCAAACAACTGTGCATATCTCTCTATCAGTGTTATAGAGGGCGAACAATTTATGAGTTTGCCCTGCATAAGCTTTATGCAGGGTAAAACGGATTTATCTGGGTTTAGACCCCATTGGGAGTTGGGCATCTGAGTGCTAAAGACAAGCACACTCCTGTGAGCTGTTTTTGGGTAAACTTGCAGTTTTGGGACAAATGATTCAGACCCTTGGTCTGTGTTGGAGTCAGACAGGAGTGTCTGACTCAGCAAGACGGGGTGCTGGAGTCCTGAGCTGGCAGGGAAAACAGAAGCAGGGGTAGTCTTGGCACATCGGGTGGCAGCTCCCAAGGGGGTTTCTGTGATCCAACCCGTCACAGCGGTGACAGCACATTTTTGAGCAATGCCTCCGCTTTAGTCCGGCCACAGCTGACGTGCTTTGCAATCGTTGAATCTGGATAGAAGGTAGGTGCCAGTTTAAGTTCACAGTCAGACGAGCGATAGGAGTGTTGATGGACTACTGTGTGGTAAACTTGAGTTAGCTCAACAGTGATAACCTTGTTATTGAAGGATTCATTTGGCTTGCTGAAAAAATGTGAGACCATGGTATTGCTCTTGTGAGTCTGGGTGTTTTGTCCATGATTTTTTGATTCAGCATGATGCTTAACATCAGACTCACCGCCATGGCAAATGGTAAATTCCTTCCTGCCTGCTTTACAAAAGGCTTTTGAATCACACTCATAGGATTTCCGAATCCAGGTGTAAGTGGCTTCCCATTCTGTCCTGTATCTGCACTGTCTCTTTTGTTTTTTGGTAGTTGGCTCCTCCCTTGCCGTTGCCATTTCAGGTGGGGTTTTCGGCTGAAGACCGTTAGCTAGATAGCTAGCCACTGAAAAGAACTGCGCAGTCTCTGTGCTTCTTACGTGTTATTACGTGCCCACTGTAGTTTGTCCTACGGTATGCACTGTGGTTCAGAACTGTACACTACCGTAAATGTGCGTTACACTGGAAAACAACCTGAAAAACCAAATATGCCAGTAGATAACCAATCACAATCAGGTTTAATGGGACATTCCCAATCAACTAATTTTCTATTTCACTACCAAATGTAAACTTTTACCTGAATATCGGGACAATGGCGCCCGATTGTACATCAAGCAGATGTACGCTGCCAGGTGCAATTCCTGCTTGCTAATGTGGGTAAGTGAACTGGGCAGCAGCCTAGCAGTGCTCAGCCCGAGCCTGCCCTGTGTAGAATCAGCATGTGCAGAGGCGGATAGTGTAGACAAGCCCCCAGAGCCCTCCCCATCTAGTGCCCCATCCATGGCTGCAGGGGTATTGCTCCTAGAAGTCACAGATCAGCTACACGCCATTGTAGGCATCCTTCTGCTTCATACATTCCTCTCTACCCATAAAGTTTAACGGACATTGCTCACTGTATTTTGCCTGTCAGTTTTGATCAAGCCCATCTAAAGAGGGGATGCATGTTTAAAATATCACAGCATAATCATTTGAATCAAATACAGGTTTGCATTAAAGCTTTGGTGTGTGATTTGTGGCTAAAGTTATTTTAAATCTTCAAAATTTGCCATATATTGGTCAGAATAATCATTGACTCTGAATGCAAATCATCCTTTCCATACCAATGTTTGTCTCGCCTATGTGTGTGTGAATGGATGGTTTTTACAAGACTTTATGACCCCCTCCCCCTCGAGCCAGACTCTGAGGCCTGGTCTACACTAGGCGTTTATGTCGAATTTAGCGCCGTTACATCGAATTAACCCTGCACCCGTCCACACCACGAAGCTATTTAGTTCGACATAGAGCTCTCTTAAATTCGACTTCTGTACTCCTCCCCAACGAGGGGAGTAGCGCTAAATTCGAAATGGCCATGTCGAATTAGGCTAGGTGTGGATGGAAATCGACACTAATAGCTCCGGGAGCTATCCCACAGTGCACCACTCTGTTGACGCTCTGGACAGCAGTCCGAGCTCGGATGCTCTGACCAGCCACACAGGAAAAGCCCCGGGAAAATTTGAATTCCTTTTCCTGTCTGGGCAGTTTGAATCTCATTTCCTGTTTGGACACCGTGGCGAGCTCAGCAGCACTGGCAACGATGCAGAACTCTCCAGCAGAGATGGCCATGCAATCTCAGAATAGAAAGAGGGCCCCAGCATGGACTGATCGGGAAGTCTTGGATCTGATCGCTGTGTGGGGCGATGAGTCCGTGCTTTCCGAGCTGCGCTCCAAAAGACGGAATGCAAAGATCTATGAGAAGTTCTCTAAAGCCATGGCAGAGAGAGGATACAGCCGGGATGCAACGCAGTGCCGCGTGAAAATCAAGGAGCTGAGACAAGGCTACCAAAAAACCAAAGAGGCAAACGGACGCTCCGGATCCCAGCCCCAGACATCCCGTTTCTACGAGGCACTGCATTCCATCCTAGGTGCGGCCGCCACCACTACCCCACCACTGACCGTGGACTCTGAGGATGGGATATTGTCCGCGGCCGGTTCCTCGGACTTGTTAGCGGACGGGGAAGATGAGGAGGACGAGGCAGTCGACAGCGCTTGCACTGCTGATTTCACCGACAGCCAGGATCTCTTCATCACCCTTACAGAGATCCCCTACCAACCGTCCCCAGCCGTTACCCCGGACACAGAATCAGGGGAAGGATCAAGCAGTAAGTGTTTTAAACATCTAAACATTTATTTTTAACAGAACTGGAATATTAATAATATTAACAATGGGTTTTTCATGATTTGTTTGCCCTAGGCGCTTAACTATTTAGTCCCAACTATTTAAAAAAAATCTAGCAATGTCCGGTTTTTCATGATTCTGCTGCCCAAGCCGCTCCACTCTTTAGTTCCTGCCAGTGCAGCTACAGCAAAATCTGGTCTATATGTCCGGGGATAGAGATGAAATCCTCATGGGAGATCTCAACGAAGCTCTCCTGGAGGTAATGTCCAAGCCTGTTCATCAGGTTCCTGGGGAGAGCGGCCTTATTGGGTCCTCCGTGGTACGAAACGTTTCCGCGCCAGGAGACAATCAAGTACTCAGGGATCATTGCCCTGCAGAGCATGGCGGCATACGGCCCTGGTTTTTGCAGGCTTTCCCTAAGCATCCTTTCCTTTTCGCTGTCCGAGATCCTCATCAGGGTGATGTCGCTCATGATGCCCTGCTTTGAATTAGGTAGGGGACTGTTAGTATTGGGACTGCTTTACAGCCACGCGGTGGAGGCGGGAGAGGGGCAGCATACAGGGATCTTTCCCTGGGACAGCCGCGAGGGGGTGGGACAGGGGCAGAGTTGATGCTGTCCTGATTGCTGGCAGCGGAGACTGGCATTGCTTTCAATGTGAAAGGAGGCCAGTGCTACTATTAAAGTTTTAAGCAGCCACAAGTCTACGGCTTACCATGTTTGCCTGCTACACAAATTCCGGTGTCCTGCCCCGCCACTGCAAGACCCCAGGCACTGAAGGCGAGGGCCGAAAATTCGACCTTGTCCTGAGTGCGCATGTGATAGGTGCAGTGCATGGTCTTGTTCTCAGAGAAAGACTATGTTCTTTGTTCACAACTTCATTTATCTGTCTCAGGAATTCACTCCCTTTTTCCCATTCCCACAGACACATCTGCGACTGTCTCCCAACCCAGCCTGGCATCACACTCCCAGAGGCTAGCGCAGATTAGGCGGAGGAAGAAGAAGATGCGGGAGGACATGTTCTCAGAACTAATGTGCTGCTCCCGAGCCCAGGCAGCCCAGCAGACACAGTGGAGGGAGAACTTGTCCCAAATGCACCGAGCAAACATGGAACGGGAGGAGAGGTGGCAGGAAGACCAGCAGGCAACTCAAACGCTGCTTGGACTGATGAGGGAGCAAACGGACACGCTCCGGCGCCTTGTGGATGTTCTGCAGGACCGGAGGCAGGAGGACAGAGCCCCGCTGCAGTCTATCTGTAACCACCCTCCCCCGCCACCAAGTCCCATACCCCCCTCACCCAAAGTCCAAAGAAGGAGGGGCGGCAGGGGCCGTGAAAACTCTCACTCCACCCCTGCAGACTGCTCAAGCACCAGAAGGCTCTCATTCCCCAAAATTTGAAAAGTCCTTTCCTTCCCGCCTCACCCAAGCCCCCGTCCAAGTTTCACCCGCCCGTTTCATGTGTGGTTGTTAATAAAAAATACATTTCTGTTCATTACTGTTTCCATCATGTTCTTTTGGAGGAGAGTCTGTCTGAAGGGGGGGAAGGGGCTTGGTAATTGGACAGGACAGTCACCTTTAGCAGGGTACAGAGGCGGGGGCAGGTCCAGCAGCAGGGCACATACACAGTGCAGTGACTAGTTACCCTGGTCAATCTGGGAGGTGGGTTTCATGTTCTGTGTGTGGGGGGGGGTTGCTCTGTGACTTTGTGGCGGGGGAGGGCAGTTAAAGATCTTATGCAGCGGTCCTTATCCTGGATCACAGAGCCACGCAGCAGGGGATCTGTAACCCTCCTCCCCCTGCCAGAAAGTCACATAGCCGACACATACACGCAGTCCCGCCCAGGACGGCTGGCAGGCTCCGTTGAAACAACCAGTCCACCAGTGCGGAGCCTGTCATTCCTGGAGTTTAGAGGCATCATTTGCATCACTACACTACATCCGCCCCCCACCACAGTCTGCGTCCCAGGTTTAAAACATTCCCGTGAAAACAGTAATAAAGACAACGGTGTTCATTAACAAAATAGAACTGATTTTATTTTTTGGGAAGGGGAAGGGGGTGAAGGGGGTATGTAACTGGAGAGGATAGTCAACATTAACTGGGTAAAGAAACGGGGGCAGGTTCAGCTTCTGTGTCCACAAACTTTAAAGGCACTGGTTACCCTGCTCACTCTGGAACCTAGCTTTCAAAGCCTCCCGGATGCACAGCGCATCCCGCTGGGATCTTCTAATCGCCCGGCTGTCTGGCTGGGCGTAATCAGCAGCCAGGCTATTTGCCTCAACCTCCCACCCCGCCATAAAGGTCTCCCCCTTGCTCTCACAGAGATTGTGGAGCACGCAGCAAGCTGCTATAACAATGGGGATATTGGTTTCGCTGAGATCACAGTGAGTCAGTAAGCTTCTCCATCTCCCTTTGAGACGGCCAAAAGCACACTCCACCACCATTCTGCACTTGCTCAGACGGTAGTTGAAGAGTTCTTTTTCAGTGTCCAGGGCGCCAGTATAGGGCTTCATGAGCCAGGGCATTAGCGGGTAGGCTGGGTCCCCGAGGATGACTATAGGCATCTCCACATCCCCAAGAGTTATTTTGTGGTCCAGGAAGTAAATCCCTTCCTGCAGCCGTCTAAACAGACCTGAGTTCCTGAAAACGCGAGTGTCATGAACCTTGCCCGGCCATCCGACGTTGATGTTTGTAAAACGTCCCCTATGGTCCACCAGTGCTTGCAGCACCATTGAAAAGTAGCCCTTTCGGTTGATGTACTGGCTGGCCTGGTGGTCCGGTCCCAGGATAGGGATGTGAGTCCCATCTATAGCCCCACTGCAGTTTGGGAATCCCATCGCGGCAAAGCCATCTATGATGACCTGCGCGTTTCCCAGGGTCACTACCTTTGAGAGCAGTACCTTAACGATTGCGTTGGCTACTTGCAGGACAACAACCCCCACGGTAGATTTGTCCACGCCAAAGTGGTTCGCGACTGACCGGTAGCTGTCCGGCGTTGCAAGCTTCCAGAGGGCTATGGCCACTCGCTTCTGGACAGTCAGGGCTGCTCGCATCCGGGTGTCCTTGCGCTTCAGGGCAGGGGACAGCAACTCACAAAGTTCCAGGAAAGTCCCCTTCCGCATGCGAAAGTTTCGCAGCCACTGGGATTCATCCCAGACCTGCAGCACTATGCGGTCCCACCAGTCCGTGCTTGTTTCCCGGGCCCAGAATCGCCATTCCACAACATCCACATGACCCATTGCCACTGTGATGTCCTCGGCGCTGGGTCTCGTGCTTTCTGACAGGTCTGTGCTACTCTCAGACTTCAGATCCTCACCCCGCTGCCGTAGCCTCCTCGCCTGATTTCTCTGTATCTGCCTCTGGGAAAGGTGGATGAGAAGCTGCGAGGTGTTGAGAATGGCCACAACTGCAGCGATGGTCGCAGTGGACTCCATGCTCGCAGTGCTGTGGCGTCCGCGCTGTCACTGACCAGAAAAGTGCGCGAACTGATTGCCCGCCGGCGCTTTCAGGGAGGGAGGGCGGGAGTGACGGTTGGATGACGACAGTTACCCAAAAGCACCCTCGACACATTTTTTTCCCCAGAAGGCATTGGCGGCTCGACCCAGAATTCCAATGGGCAGCGGGGACTGCGGAAACTGTGGGATAGCTGCCCACAGTGCACCGCTTCCAATGTCGACGCTTGCCCCGTTAGTGTGGACTCACAAAGTCGAATTACTGTCCTTAGTGTGGACACACACGTTCGACTTTGCAATATCGATTCCACATATTCGATTTAAGTGAAATCGAACTACCCTCGTAGTGTAGACATACCCTGAGTCCAGTCGGGAGAGGGACCCCCCCGCGCCGGTGCCGCTTCCCCTGCCGGGCCGCTGGGGCTGTAGGGCCAGCAGCGGTGACCCTGTCTGCCAGCTGCGAGCGAGCAGGAGCGGGCGGAGGGCCAGGGTCAGCGGACCCACCCAGCCACACCATTAATTGCAGTGTAGACATTCTGGCTCAGGTTGTAGCCTGAGCTCTGGGACCCCCCTACCTCACAGAGCCCAGGCTTCAGCCCAAGCCTGAATGTTTACACCACAATTAAACAGCCCCTTAGCCCGAACCCTGTGAGCCCAAGTCAGCTGGCCTGGGCCAGACGCAGGTGTCTAATTGCAATGTAGACATACCCTGAGGTGTGGCCACAGCATGTGGAATACAGGCTTTTTCTCCCCTCTTCTGCACTGTGAGCATGTTGCAGCTATTTTTTAATCCTTATGAGGCTCTGTTGCACCAGGTGTTCACTTGTAATCAGTAAGTTTGAATACAGAATGTGGGATCAGTCCTGCAGTCTGTACTAAGGGAAAACATCCAAGCTTTATTTTGATTAGACTAGTTATCTTGTCTGTGCCATGGGCTAGATAGATTGTGGCTTCCAAGCCCCTGCCTGGCATGCAGTGATGGTGAAAAGCACTACCTCAGAAGGCACACTCTCCAGTACTGCTCCTTGAGCATGGCATGTGTGTGGTGCCCTTTGCACAAGCCCACATTGATTTACCAGCAACTTCTTCGCGGGGGCGGGGGGTGAGGGCAAAACAAGAGGCCCCCCAAGCTGGGGCAGATTGGCAAGAGCAAGAGAGGTAAGGGCCGGGCTCGCCCCGTTTCCTAAAGCCTTCCAGCCCCCAGCTGGGGGAAGCGGGGGTCTCCCCCGAGCCCGCCCCGCTCCCTTCTCCGCAGCTGTTTGGAATCGGAGTCACTTCACCCCGCACCCTCCCTGGGAGTCCCCCCTTTGGCCGCCAGGTTTCACACCTGCTTGGCCATTCCCCCACTGGATAGCCATGCAAAGTATAGGGGAAACTGAGGCACACAGGATTCATCGAAATCTTTCAGAATCAGAACATTTGTCACAACTTGAGCCTCCCTCCCCCCAACCCTGCTGGACAGTCGCCCTCCTTGGCTTATTTCTTTCCTCCCCTATTTTTTATTTTATTTTCACCCCCCCCCCAATCACTCAATGTCCCCACCCCCGCTGGCGCCTTCCTCCACAAGAGAGGAGCTGCTTCCCAGCGGGCTGGGGGGTGTAGGAACTGCTATGCTTAGCCCCCTCCCAAAAGAACGTGGCTCCCTGCCCCCATGCCCACCAGGGCCAGCGGCCCCCTGCATCAGCAGAGCAGAACGGCGGGGCTAGAGCTGCTGGAGGCCGGAGCCAGCGGCTGCGAGATGCACCTGGCGACTCTATAAAAGCCCCCCCCCCAGCACCCCGCGCTCTCGCTGCCTCCCGGCAGATCCCCCCACAGGCACACATACAGCCGCAGCAAAAGCAGGAGTAAGTTGATCCATTCATTGCTTACCTGGAGCAGCATGCAGCAAGCATCCAGCAGGCAGGTCCCGCTCTGGCTCCTAGCCTAGGGGGGTCATGTCGCTGGCGGGTCGGGTCGGGTCGAGGGGGGCGGGGGACTCAGTCTCTCTGCCCACTGCCGGCGATTACAAGGGATTCCGGTTGGCAGAAGTCAGCGGGTGGAACCCCTGAGTGGCAGCGGGCTGAGCCGCTCAGCCCACTGCCTGTCTGGGGTCCCGGCCGCAGGCCCTGCTCAGCCCGCTGCCAGTCTGGGGTTCTGGCTGCCGGATCCTTGCCAGCCGGGGTCCCGGCCGCAGGTCCCGCTCAGCCCGCTGCCAGCCTAGGTGAACAGAACCCCAGACCAGCAGCTGGCTGAGCGGTGTTGTGGCGTAAGAGCAACATTTTAATTTAATTTTAAATTGAGCTTCTTAAACATTTTGAAAACCTTGTTTATTTTACAATACAACACTAGTTTATTTATATAATATATAGACTTATAGAGAGAGACCTTCTAAAAAACATTAAAATGTATTACCGGCACGTGAAACCTTAAATTAAAGTGAATAAATGAAGACTCGGCACACCACTTCTGAAAGGTTGCCGACCCCTGGTCTAGATGGTGCTTGGTCCTGCCATGAGTGCAGGGGACTGGACTTGATGACCTCTCGAGGTCCCTTCCAGTCCTACTGTGACACTCTATACCTTGGGGGAGCGCCCTGTAACCCCCATATTCCTCATTTTGTATATGTAAACCTTGCCATGTGAGGTATCAGGGGAAAGGTTATGATCTGCTGAAAGTCATTTCTCTGTCCATACATGTGTATCATTAATGCATATGAACTTATGTGAATGTGTTGTATAGTTGTCACTAAAACATGCTGTAAATTGGGGAATCCGCCAGATATTAGCTTCCCAGAGACAACAGCAAGGAAAGTAACCAACGCCCGGGCGGGGTGTCAACAGCCATTGTCCAGCAAGGGAGCTACAATGCAATGACTCACCTGCATGAGGCCACACCAGGGGAATTGCTCAACCTTGCCTGGAGACTCAGCAATGCCCCCGGACATGCCTGGACTTGTGCTCCCCAAGCACATGGGACTGAGGGCATAAAAACCAAACACAGGGGCCCATGCTTGGCCTTTCTCCTGCCCTCACCATGCGGAAAGCAACTAGGACATTCGGAAGGCTCCAACAGAGGGGACTGGCCTAGGCTTAGGGGACAAATCTGTATATTAAGGACTGCAATATCCAGTGGGGTGAGAAAAACGGCTTAATCTAGATGTTGCCCAGTCTAGTAGGGTTGAGAGATTAGACTGCATGCTTATATTTTATTTTATTTCGGTAACTACTCTGACTTTTTGCCTAACACTTATAGTCACTTAAATTCTATCTTTATAGTCAATAAACTTCTTTTACTGTTTATCTTTACCAGTGAGTTTGTATGAAGTGTGTGGCAAGTCTGCTCAGATTTTACAAAAGTTGGGGGTATATCCACTTTCCATTGATAAAGTGGTGAACCAATTAATAAATTAGTTAATTTATTACTAATAAATTCCTGAGGTACAGTGCCGGGAGCTGGGGGGATTTGGCTCTGGTGTGATCCATAAGTGGCTCTGGGAGCGTTCACGCAATCGAGCTGGGTGTGGGGCTCCACATGCTGTTGTGCTGAGTGATCACAGTGCCTGGAGGAGTTTGCTGCTGGTCACTAGCAAGGCACTGTGAGAGACAGCCCAGGCTGGGGAGAGTTAAGGGGGTACAGGGGTCCCACAGTCTCAGGTTGCACCCCGGGGGTCCCATCACACCCACCATTCTATGATTCTATAAACCAGCACAAGCAGAGCACCTCTGGATTGTACACAGACATACTAGATGATGATGTCTCCCACCCCCACCCCCATCAAAACAGCCTCAGGCCTAAGGGAAGGTGCACGGAGTTCTGAATGAAGAGACCTTGAAGTCAAAACTCACTTCTCCCGCAGACCAGTGGTAATAATTTCGTGGCCTATAACCAAAATGGGAAGGGAAACAAACTGGGAATGTCTAATAATAGCAGACGAAACTCACAGACACCGGTCTCGGAAAGAATCTCCCAAATCTAAGACTCAGCTGTACTGTCTGTAAAATGGAGCTACTCAAGCTGTGTGTTATGCATCCCCCGTTGTGGCTGGATGCCTGTTTCCTTTGATCACTGTCCTAAGGTGTCCCTCGGGATCACAGTATCTTATCCCTTCCAGAGCTGATTTCTGCCAGCCCCCTCCAAGTGCTCCTGAGTTCCACAGTGCGGCCCAGAACAGTGAGAATCAGTGGGGCAATCCGAATAGCAGTCCTAGTCTGGAGTTGTGATGAGCACTTAGGATGCCAGGTTTTGTTTGTGACCAGTAAAGTGCTGTGATGCTCCCAGTTCCTCTTGGCATTCCTACCGGGGCAGAGTTAAGGTTGTGTGGGAAATGTCACCTCAACTCTCCAAAAGTGCAAAGTTTGTGTTTATTTTTTCCTTATAACACTAACCTTCTAGTAGGGGCCAGAGAACCCACCTCCATATTTCCTGGTTTTCCAGTGTTTGAGTTCTGGAAATTAAACTCTCACATTTTGGACGAGCGTGAAGAGCACAGGGCAGAACTGAGTGCCTGCACCCGTAACTCCATATTAACAAAAGTTTGGTGTGTAAATTTCCCTTGTTTTATGAGACGGCAGGGTTAGTGGTGGAGACATGATTGAGACACATAGGGAGCCTTCTGGGTGTTCCTTAGCTACCCGCTCTGTCACTCTTTCTGGCCCCTCCATTCCTCTGGCAGGATTGGAGAGGCCAAGGAGAGGAGGAAGGCCAGTGACTGAAGGACTGTGAGCAGTGCATCTAGCAGATGGAAGCAGCATTGGGGGAAGGGGAGCTCTGGACTCCCTACCCCTCCAGTTGGTGCCCATTGTGGAGAGAAAGGGCTCAATGCTTCCCTTGTCCTCTGGTGGAGGGGAGGAGAACCCCAGAACTCCAACCCTCATCAGGAACCCTTCCCCCACCTGCTACCACTTCTGACAGTAAAGGGAGTGCAGAGCCTCTTCCTTAGAGCTTGCCAGAAACTGCATTTCTGTTCCATGAAATATTCCAAAAATATTAGCAGTGAGTCTTCCGGTTCCCAGTCCAGTGCACCTTCCCCTAGACTGAGGTTATTTTGTTGGGGGAGGTCTTGCTATCAAAAAACAGTCTGATAATTTTTTTTAATTTTGGAGGTGGTTCTTGGTACCGTTTGCTAGGTCTCACTGGGATAAGTCCAGTGATATACGTTCTAGGTAGATACTGCCCATAGAATTCTCTCTATTAGCATAAAAATAAGTCTTTATAACAAAGTTTGAAATTTTAAAAACAGATCATTTGGGGGGAGATTGTGTCTCATGAACCCCTTGTCCAAATAACACCAAATTTGCACCACCCACTCTACACCATGTCCTGAACTGACATCAGTTTTCAAGCCAATCTATGTATGTGGACTTTCGAAAGCTTTGAAAAATTGGCTTTAGTCAATTGCAACCTTAACTATGGCATGGCTACTTAATCAGATGGTCTATGCACAAGAAGGCAGAATTAAGGTTGCATGGGCAACTGAACTTTGTTATTTCCTGACTTTTGAGTGACTGACTTTGCCTTTTTCTTGTTCTCTAAATAATTTTACTATGGAAATTTCTATATAGAATCCCAAAGTGTGCTTTGTATTTTACGTATATTTAGGACGGCAGATCCGCACCATGAAGAGAATAGTCCCAGATCCCAGTCCTGAAAACCATGCAAGCAAATGTGTGTGTATTTGCAGGGTTGGGCCTTCCAAGAGAGTGTTGACAGTAGTAAGCACTAAGCTCGGTAGGAAGTTTTTGAACGTTTAGGATACAGTCAAAGAAGAGAATCAGAGATGCAGTGAGACCTTTTCTGTATTTTATTGCTTTCCTATTTGGATTTTGTTAAACCTCCTTTTCTGTGCTATTCCCTCTCCTGTCAGTCCAATATGTAAATGCATCTTACAAATGTAAAATTACTCCATTGTCATTGTCCTTTGAGCTCGCTATTACCTCCATTCAGATTCTCTCCACTTTTACAGCCATGGCCCTCTTGATTCGAATGGCTCACTACCTGCTGTGTGTACACATCAGCAATAATATAATATAATATAATATAATTAATATATGGAGATACACCTATCTCCTAGAACTGGAAGGGACCCTGAAAGGTCATTGAGTCCAGCCCCCTGCCTTCACTAGCAGGACCAATGACAGAGGTTCTCTTCCCTCTGTTCAGTTAGTTAAATCCTGGTCTGGATTTTGTTTCTCTTTTGCTTTTCAGGTTGTTTACGGTTGTTCAGAGCATGATTGTAACTCTGCCTTCCCTAACCTGCTGTAAGATTAAAGTCTTTCAATAACCTTTCAAAAGTCAAAGGTACAGTTCTAGTACTGCCAATATCGTTCTCTAGAATGCCTTACTCTCTGCCATAACGGTATCGATACGTGGAATACTGAACACCAATGAGGTTAGAGCTCTCATGTAAAGAGAACATGGCCCGCACGAGAGTCTGTACAGTAACTGTAACTACATTTGTGGTGTGTTCTAGGTCTGGACAAATCTCCCAGTAACAAGTCTGGCCTCTGTGGAGAACGCAGCCATTGAGATGCCGGCTCTGGGTCGTCCTTTCCAGTTGGGGATGCTGTATGATTGCCGCACAGACTCCATCATCCCAGGTAACTGCACAAAACACTGATTCCATTGATTTGGGGAAGGGGGGACTCCAAGCCTTTGCAGTCTATCATAAGATGTACATTGCTAAGTCTTCTAACCCAAGGTTGGTTCTTATATTAGGCCTAATGTCGTCTTATGCTAACGATTATACTACCAGGCCTCAAACGAAACACTAGGCCTTAGGCTCATTGCAAAACCCATTTCAAAATAATCTTTTAAGTTTCTTTCCTTAGCCCTATTTGCATTATAACTTTAGTTTCATTTGCCCTCATTTAGTAAGCATCTTAACTCTTCCTAAGGTTTAAATGATTATTTACCTGATCACCTGAGCTCAGGTTATGGTCAAAGATCAATATCCAGTAACTCACACAATTAAAATAGTTCCAGGTAGCCACTGTCACACTGTCTGGCGTGGCTCACAACCATGAGTGCCTATCTCAGGGCAGACTGTCAAAAACAGGGCAGAGAGCCTAAACTGGTTCTGTGGTCTATACTCAGATTTCACCAAGCCAGTAACAAATGTGAACTCCTGGATCATTACACCAGTCTTACCATGCAGTCACAGACAAATAGACTCTCCAGTCCACCTTGCAGCCCAGACAAACTGGACTCAATTGACACTCTAGATCAGGGGTTTTCAAAGTCTGGGTCGCAGCTGGTCAGGGAAAGCCACTGGCGGGCCGCAGATGCTTTGTTTACCTGAGCGTCCGCAGGAACTGCCACTCGCAGCTCCCAGTGGCCACGGTTTGCCGTTCCCAGCCAGCGCGGGCCAGGCCACCGCTTCCCGCAGCCCCCATTGGCCGGGAACCGCGAATCGCGGCCACTGAGAGCTGCGAGCAGCGGTACCTGTGGACGCTCAGGTAAACAAAGCGACCGCAGCCTGCCAGCGGCTTTCCCTCACCAGCCACGACCCAGCCTTTGAAAACCCCTGTTCTAGATCCTACCTACACTGAAGCCAATGCCCATAACCATTCCTGTAATAAACCTTTAGATAGTTGATTAACTAGGAAAAAGGAATGTGAGTTATTTACAGGTTAAAGTTGTAGTGATCTGTCTGTTCAAAGCGTCTTTCAGGGCAGACCCAGGAAGTGCCCCAGGGATCTCTGGCTTCAGTTTAGAGTCTAATATACAGGTGACCTGGTCTGGTCCCCAGCTATGAGTTTGTCAGTTCTTAGCTAATGCCTGCAGCCTGGGCAAGAGCTGGCATCTGTCCTGCCAGCGTTACAGCCACATCCCTTGTTTCTGTCTGTGGCCTGTATCCTAGCAGGGGTCAAGGCCTGGATTTGCTTAGACTGAGAACCTGCACTGCCTGTGGGCACTATAGTGCAACTGTCATTTTGGGAAGAGAACGACGACGTGGGGCACAAGAGGCAGTGGTGCGCATGGCAGCAGTGGCTGAGTGCCGTGAGAAAGTGGTGTCGTGCTGCCTTAAGGAGGACGTGCAAGCTGCATGCAGAGCTGGAAGAGCGTAGATAGGGGGTGCAGTTTCTAATGACAGATGAATCCGCCTGTGCTGAGCAGCAGTTCTGGACCCGACCCACAAGCACTGAGTGGAGGGACTACCCTGTCATGCAGACATGCGATGACCAGCGATGGGCTCGGGACTTATATGCGAATCCTGGAGCTGTGAGATGAGCTTGTTCCAGCCCTTGAGCACTAGGACAAAAGGATGAGAGAAGCAACACCAGTCACAAGTGGGTGCTCCACCGGATTGTTACAGTGACTATCAGTCCGGTATTGGAGAGTCAACTGTTGGTTCTGTAGTGATATATGTGTAGCCCCCCTCCTGGTCACTGGCCCAGTCTGAGGTTGTTCAAGATAGGGCAAGTCGGCCTTGTGACTTTTTACACAACTTTGGGAACCTGGGCCTGAGGCTCCTCTGTGTGCTCCGTGTTGTGGGTCGGTGTGTGTCACCTCAGACCAGACCCCCTCAGGCAAACTGCCAGGAAGAGGCTTTATTCTGTAAAGAAACATAGAGCAGATTCCAGTCCAGCAGCCTCCCCTCTGCTTGCTGCCTCCTGCCCCCCGCTTCAGTCAGTGCTGAGACCCCAGGCTGGGAGGGCAGAGGGAACTCCCCAGCAGGAACCAGGAAGGTCTCCCAACATGCTGCAGTTTGTAGCCCACACCTTGTAGGTCCCGCTGCTGCTGCTGAAGCACAGTGGACCTTGGACTATCTGTGTTTGCCAAGCAAGCTTTGATTTGCTACTCCACAGCTGCTGAAGGTGGGCGAGATCCATGAAATAACTGCAGGCTTTGTGTGAATGGGTTTCCTGAACTGTGCTGGAGCCATCGATGGAGAGCATGTGCCCCTCCAGCCCCCAAAGTGCACATGGGTCTATAAACTGAAAAAGAGATGGTCACTAGTTATGCAGGCCATGGTGGACCATCAATCATAGAATCATAGAATATCAGGGTTGGAAGGGACCTCAGGAGGTATCTAGTCCAACCCCCTGCTCAAAGCAGGACCTAATCCCAACTAAATCATCCCAGCCAGGGCTTTGTCAAGCCTGACCTTAAAAACCTCTAAGGAAGGAGATTCCACCACCTCCCTAGGGAACCCATTCCAGTGCTTCACCACCCTCCTAGTGAAAAAGTTTTTCCTAATATCCAACCTAAACCTCCCCCACTGCAACTTGAGACCATTACTCCTTCTTCTGTCATCTGGTACCACTGAGAACAGTCTAGATCCATCCTCTTTGGAACCCCCTTTCAGGTAGTTGAAAGCAGCTATCAAATCCCCCCTCATTCTTCTCTTCTGCAGACTAAACAACCCCAGTTCCCTCAGCCTCTCCTCATAAGTCATGTGCTCCAGCCCCCTAATCATTTTTGTTGCTCTCCGCTGGGCTCTTTCCAATTTTTCCACATCCTTCTTGTAGTGTGGGGCCCAAAACTGGACACAGTACTCCAGATGAGGCCTCATCAATGTCGAATAGAGGGGAATGATCACGTCCCTCGATCTGCTGGCAATGCCCCTACTTATACAGCCCAAAATGCCGTTAGCCTTCTTGGCAACACTGTTGAATCATATCCAGCTTCTCGACCACCGTAACCCCTAGGTCCGTTTCTGCAGAACTACTGCCTAGCCACTCGGTCCCTAGTCTGTAGCAGTGCATGGGATTCTTCCGTCCTAAGTGCAGGACTCTGCACTTGTCCTTGTTGAACCTCATCAGGTTTCTTTTGGCCCAATCCTCTAATTTGTCTAGGTCCCTCTGTATCCTATCCCGACCCTCCAGCGTATCTACCACTCCTCCCAGTTTGGTGTCATCTGCAAACTTGCTGAGAGTGCAGTCCACGCCATCCTCCAGATCATTAATGAAGATATTGAACAAAACCGGCCCCAGGACCGACCCTTGGGGCACTCCGCTTGAAACCGGCTGCCAACTAGACATGGAGTCGTTGATCAATACCTGTTGAGTCCGATGATCTAGTCAGCTTTCTATCCACCGTATAGTCCATTCATCCAGCCCATACTTCTTTAACTTGCTGGCAAGAATACTGTGGGGGACTGTATCAAAAGCTTTTCTAAAGTCAAGGAATAACACATCCACTGCTTTCCTCTCATCCACAGACCCAGTTATCTCCTCATAGAAGGCAATTAGGTTAGTCAGGCATGACTTGCCCTTGGTGAATCCATGCTGACTGTTCCTGATCACTTTCCTCTCCTCTAAGTGCTTCAGAATTGATTCCTTGAGGACCTGCTCCATGATGTTTCCAGGGACTGAGGTGAGGCTGACTGGCCTGTAATTCCCCGGATCCTCCTTCTTCCCTTTTTTAAAGATGGGCACTACATTAGCCTTTTTCCAGTCATCCGGGACCTCCCCCGATTGCCATGAGTTTTCAAATATAATGGCCAATGGATCTGCAATCACATCCGCCAACTCCTTTAGCACCCTCGGATGCAGCGCATCCGGCCCCATGGACTTGTGCTCGTCCAGCTTTTCTAAATAGTCCTGAACCACTTCTTTCTCCACAGAGGGCTGCTCACCTCCTCCCCATACTGTGCTGCCCAGTGCAGCAGTCTGGGAGCTGATCTTGTTCGTGAAGACAGAGGCAAAAAAATCATTGAGTACATTAAAGGGAGATTAAAGGACACCTGTGTTGGATGCACCACCAAAGTGCAAGATGCTAGGGTGACAGGCCCCATCTACATACAGTATATTTAGAGAACATATTGTATTTTACATGGAAAGCATGAAAACATCAAAAAACCACTATACTGAAATGGGTCAGACAGTGTGAGCCAGAGATTCCTTGGTACCGATACTGGGCATGTGTATTGGTGTGTTCCTGGCCCACTGGGCCTGCAGAAGGTGGAACCATTAGGGGATTCCCAGTCTTTGGAGCCTGACCACCAGGAATAGGGGAGGGACAGGTTTTACCTGTTTTCAAGAGACTGGGAGAGGTGATAAAAAGGCTGAGTTTAAACTGACTCAGCGTTTTTCCTTTGATCCAGCAGGGTAGAAAGATATGGCCTACCGTGGCCCCATAGGACTGATGGGCAAGTCCTGGCACCTTAGTAAGCATGTAGAACTTTTTATTGTTTTTGATATGTTTTCTCTGTGATGCCTTTTCCGTAGGAATAAATGCACTTTGCTCTGTAAGAGAGAGAGAGTGTGGTAACTGCTGGCATACGCTGGTCATTGTATACAGAGAGAAAGCAAAGCACAGCCACTGGCCTTTTGGAAACCTGGCTTGTTGGGGATACCGACCGCAGTTTATGGCAGGGAGCTGTGCAGCCTTAAAACCCCTGCTCAGAAGGGAGCGGGACAAGGGTTCCTGTGCAGAGACAGGTGATGGCTGGAGGCATGAGACCTGACTGAGCACTGTTGGAGTGGGTCAGAGAGCAGGGGAGATACAAGTGCAATTACTCTGAAACTGTGACATCAGGATATTCAGGAGACAGAGTCTATTCAATAGTAGGCAGGAAGGTGCATTGTTCACCCCCCTCCCACCCAGAATCATGTGGATATCAATAGGGTATCTGTGCCCACTGTTATTTTGGCAAACCTGGCTTAGCCTCTATTTCCCTGAGATATGCAGGCCTAACTTGACATGTGAGCACCTGGCCTCTTCTGCTTCAGCTACACACTGAGCAGGTGCAGGTGGAATGTGCTTTTGGCCAACTGAAGGCAAGAGGGTGCTGTCCTCAAAACCATTTGGACTGCAGTGTGTATAATGCAATGCCACTTCATAGAGGAGTGCCGTGCACTACACAATAGACAGGAGCATAAGAGGGAGTATTTTGGACCAGAGTGAGTCAGTGATTGCGCTGGTGTGTAGGCTGGTTATACATAGCCTGCCAGTTCACCTCTGGAAAGTGGGGCAGCGTCTAAGAGAGCATGGAAATAAGGATGCCTTGTGTTCCCTCATGTTTGATCTGGAAGGAGAGGACATTGGTGATGGGTAATGATATTGTTGATGCTGTAGCATAACCATGAGATTGATCTTTTGCATTAATTTTACAAATATGAATGTGACAATTGAGAGACAATGGAGAGTCATAATGTTGTTGCCCGGTTTTGTATCTTTTTGGTTAATTTTACAACTATGAATTTTTTAAATATTATCTTTCTTTAAGAGTTTACCTGTTATTCTTTGCAACACCGCAACAGAGGATTGTTGTAAAAATGTATTTGTTAAAAGTCTTTCACAAAAGTAGTCCAGCAGCCAAAAACCAAAGTGCAAAGGAAAGAAATCCCAACATGTGCAAATCAAAACTGTAAAAACCCAAACACTGGTAGGAATATACAACAAAACCTAAGATTATATGAAGTGCAGTGTCACCTGTAATGGAATTGCACATCATCAGAGTATGGGGTCTGTGACGGGTTCGGTCACAGAGACCCCCTTGGGACTGTCACTTGGTGTGCTGAAGTACCACTGAGAATATCCCCCTGCCAGAACGGGCACCCCTCAATTCTGTCTTGCTGAGCTAGACACTCCAGTTCAGCTCCAGCACAGACTCAGAGATTGGGCCACACCCCTCTGCAGTTGCTCAGACACTGAGATTCACTCAGCCCTGGGGCTTCTCAGTTAACAGGGACTTTCCCAGCGCCCAGGATCCAGCCTTTCTGGGAGTCTGAACCCCAGATAAATCCATCTTACTCTGTATAAAGCTTATACAGGGTAGTTCATAAGTGTTCGTCCTCTTTATCACTGGAGGAGAGATATGCACAGCTGTTTGCCCTCCCCCCCCCGTAACAATTACTTACACTGGGTTCATTAATAAACAAAAGCGATTTTATTAAGTATAAAAAGTAGGATTTAAGTGGTTATAAAAGATTACAAACAGAACAAAGTAAGTTACTAAGTAAAATAAAACAAACACACAAAGCTAAACTTAATACACTAAGAAACTGGTTACATGGAATATCTCACGCTCAAATTTGTTCCAATAAGCTTCTTTCACAGACTAGACTCATTCCTAGTCTGGGCCCAATCCTTCCCCCTGATTTAGTCTTTGTTAGTTCCAGAAGACATCTTAGGTTGTAAGCAGGAGTTTTCTTATGACTGGCAGCAGCAGCTGCCGCCCCCTTTGTTCTGCTCCACACCCTTAAATAGATTTTAGCAAAGGGCAGAAGTCCTTTGTCCCAGTTTGACCCCCTCTCGCTCTCCTCATGGAAAAGTAAATGGTTTAAGATGGATTCCAGTATCAAGTGACATGGTCATATGTCTCTGTAAGACCCCAGTGTCCATTTTCTCTGGGCTCGCCCGCACCTACACAGGAAGGCTTGCAGGTAAACAAAGCCATTCACAACTTCTGGTTTCTTATTTGAGAGTCACCAAGTTTCTGAAGTACCCTTAATGACCCTTGCTTTGCATAATTACATAGTGATACAAATTCATATCTCATCTTTCTAACTTCAGACATAGAAATAATACATACATGCAAATAGGATGAACACATTCAGTGGATTATAACCTTTGTAATGATAACTGAAATATGCTTTATGCTAAATGCCCTGTGTAAGGTATGTCGTATTCATATTTACAAGCATATTTTTATAAAGCCAATGGAGTGCAACATCACAGGGTCTCTTTTCCCCAGTGCTGGCATGGGGTAGAGTACATTGGGTACTGCTGATTCTGCAATTCCTTGATTCATGGATTGGCTCATCCCATATCCTGAGTTCTCCATGGGCTGCAGAACATAGACTCATAGACTTTAAGGTCAGAAGGGACCATAACGATCATCTAGTCTGATCTCCTGCACAATGCAGGCCACAGAACCTCACCCACCCGCTCCTGTAATAGGCCTACAAACAGTGTGTATGAGCAAGCTGGGGTTCTGGACAAGGGCGTTCTGGGTTGATGTGTCAAATAGTCTCTCATACATGTCCGACTGAAGTTTCAATCTCTATCTTTCATGTTCCAGTCATGCCTCAATAAGGGCTTGTCTACACTGGCAAGTTTGTGTGCAGTAAAGCAGCTTTGAGTGCTGTTACTCCCGAGGTGTACACGCTGCCAAGCCACTTCGTGCGCAGAAACTGCACAGTTGCAGCGCTCTAAAAAAACCACCTCGTCGAGAGGCGTAGAGCTTTCTGCGCTGGGGCTACAGCGCTGCGGTGCCAGTGTAGACACCGTGGTGATTAAAGCGCTGCAATTGGCCTCCGGGAGGTGTTCCACAATGCCTGTTCTCACCTCTCTGGCCATTGGTTTGAACTCTACTGCTCTGCCCTCAGGTGACCAATCATCAGCCCCAACCCGTACATTCCTTTGCAAATTTGAAAGTCCCCTTCGTGTTTGCTCGGTGACGCGTGCAGTGGTCTCAGCACATCTTTCCAGGTGGCCATGCCTGCTCCACGCACCAGGCAATCCCCCGCTTGGAGCAATGCCGAGCTCCTGGACCTCATCAGCATTTGGGAAGAGGAGGCAGTGCAGTCCCAGCTGTGCTCCAGCTGTCGGAATGATGATACCTACGGACAGATTTCACGATGCATGACAGAAAGGGGCCATGACCGGGACACACTGCAGTGTAGGGTCAAAGTGAAGGAGCTGCGGAACACCTACCACAAGGCACGGGAGGGAAACGGCTGCTCCGGTGCTGTGCCCACGAGCTGCCGGTTCTATAAAGAGCTGGATGTGATACTCGGTGGTGACCTCACCTCCACTGCGAAGGCTCCTGTGGATACTTTGTTGGCTAAATTGCCAGCCGAGAGTGGACCAAGCCAGGAGGCGGCAATCTTGGATGAAGAGAGGGAGGTGTAACTAGAGGCAGAGGATGACTTGGAGGCCAGAGATGCATGCAGTCAGGAGCTCTCTTCTACCCTGGAGGAGCCTAGCCAGTCACAGCAGTTGGATATTGGTGAAACACAAACAGGAGAGGAGGCCCCTGGTAAGTGGATCTGATTTTGGGAATTGCTGAAGCGAGTTGTTGGGGGCAGGAGGGTTGCAGAAATCAGGCTTGTCTCCCACCGCATGCCTAGTCTGAGCGGCAGAACAGGCTGTTGATAGACTCCCTCAGTTCGCGGGAATCTCTCTCAGAGATCTCCAGGAAACTCTCCTGGAGATACTGGGCAATCCACTGCCACAGGTTCCTCGGCAGAGCTGCTTTGTTTCTTGCCCCATTAACGGTAACTTTCCTGCGCCACTGTGCCGGCATGGGGGGGGGGGGGGGGGGGGGGGAGGGGGCGGCACCACTGCTGCACACAGGCTAGCGCCATAGGGGCCAGGGCAGAAGCTACAGGCTTGAAGAAGACCCTCCCTTGATTCCCTGCTCACCCGCAGCACCAAGATATCTTCCATAATGATCACGTCCCGTGGAAAGTGTGGGGACAGGAATGATTATCAGGCCCACCCTACAGTGTTGGCTCTCCCCAAGTGCCCAAGAGCCACGTGCCCAGTGTACAGCAGGGTCCAGGAACAGTGATTCACCCTGCTCCTGCGGTTACTCACCATTTTGGGGGTCTTGTGGCTTATATGTGCTTGCCTAGGGTCAGCCAGTTAGTGTCAGGTGTGTGAGTACTGGCTGTGTTTCAAAGCACTGAAACAGAGTTGTCTGTTGCAAACAATACTGCTTCTGTAAAATGTTGCATTTAAACTTCACAGAGATGACCTTGGGAGGCCAGCCTCCCTTATTGGCGGCAGAACGGTTGTGAAGAATTCAAAAGCGGCCAAAAAGGACTAAGGAGGACTTTATGCGTGAGGTTATGATGCACTCGGCCGCTGAGAAAAAGGAATTGAAGAAGTGGTGGGACAGCGAGAAGAGGGAACGAAAGGAGAATGCAGTACACCAAAAAGAAGTCATGGAGCAGCTCTTAACAGTTATGGAGCGCGAAGCGGACATGCTCCAGGAGATACTAGCTCTTCAAACCGAGCAGCTCCACACCCGCCCTCCCGTGCAGCTGCTGTCGCAAAACTCTTTCCCATGCGCCCCCCCAGACACCGCCAACACTCTCTTATCAACCTCCTGGCTCCAGTCTCTACCTGCTGCATTCCACTCCTCCCTCCTCACAGTCCAGCCCTGCGGACTCCCACTATCCACTGCACTCAACACCCAGCCCTCTGCAGTTTGGCCCTGCTGAAGTCCAGCACCTGCTGCATCGTACTCCAAAGGAGAAGGTTGGGTATGATCCCTGGACATACACAAATCTGTAGATGTCCCGGGACCCCTCTTCCTCTTGAGACCTTCCCTTCCCCACCCCCCATCCCCCTCCCCGTTGATGAATTTTTTCATTTGACTCTCTCCTCTGGTGGTTGTCTTTCAATAAAAAAATGTTGTTTGTTTGAAATCAATTTTTATTCTATTCAGTGAAAGCAAAAAGAGCCCTGCAAAGCAACATATATACAGCTATGTTAAGGCCCCTTCTTGCATCATGTGCACCAATCACCTCCTAGCATTACAAGCACTGCAATCCCGAGCATAGCAACAAATATTAGAGGCTTTCAGCTTCAAATTGCTGCCTCAAGACATCCCTGATCCTTATGGCCCCGCGCTGTGCCCCTCTAATAGCCCTGGTCTCTGGCTGTTCAAATTCAGTCTCCAGGCGCTGAGCCTCAGCGGTCCAGCCTTGAGTGAAGCTTTCACCCTTCCCTTCACAAATATTATGGCGTGTACAGCGCGCGGCTATAAGCATAGGAATATTGTCATCGGCCAGGTCCAGCTTCCCATACAGGCATCGCCAGCGGGCTTTAAATGGCCAAATGCACACTCAGTCATTCTGCACTTGCTCAGCCTGTTGAACCGCTCCTTGCTGCTGTCAAGTTGCCCCGTGAATGGCTTCATAAGTCACAGCATTAAGGGATAGGTGGGGTCTCCCAGGATCACAGTGGGCATTTCGACTTCTCCCATGGTGATCTTCTGGTCCAGAAAGAAAGTCCCTGCTTGCAGCTTCTTGAACAGGCCAGTGTTCTGAAAGATGCAGGCGTCATGCACCTTTCCGGACCAGCCTGTGTTAATGTCTGTGAAATGCCCAGATCCACAAGCGCCTGGAAAACCATTGAGAAATACCCCTTGCGATTAATGTACTCGGTGGCTAGGTGGTCTGGTGCCAGAATTGGAATATGCGTGCCATCGATCACCCCTCTGCAGTTAGGGAAGCCCATCTGTGCAAAGCCATCCACAATCTCACGCACGTTCCCCAGAGTCACGGTCTTTCGGAGCAGGATGCGATTAATGGCCCTGTGCACTTGCATCAACACGAGTCCAACGATCGACTTTCCCACTCTGAACTGGCTAGCGACCGACCGGTAGCAGTCTGGAGTAGCCAGCTTCTACAGTGCAATCGCCACGCGCTTCTCCACTGGCAGGGCAGCTCTCGTTCTCATGTCCTTGCACCGCAGGGCTGGGGTGAGCTCATCACACAGTCCCATGAATGTGGCTTTCCTCATGTGAAAGTTCTGCAGCCACTGCTCGTCATCCCAGACGTGCAGCATGATGTGATCCCACCCCTCAGTGCTTGTTTCCCAAGCCCAAAAGCAGCGTTCCACAGTGGTCAGCACCTCCGTGAATGCCACAAGAAATCTCATGTCATAGCTACTACGTGTGGCGAGATCAATGTCGCACTCCTCTTGCCTTTGTAGTTTAAGGAATAAGTCCACTGCCACTTGTGATGTTTTGGTCAGTGCGAACAGCATACTGGTCAACAGCTTGGGATCCATTCCTGCAGCCAGAAAGAGGCAGGGTGTGCAGTACACAAACTGCTGAAAGATGGTTCCAAATGCGGACAGAAGCATAGGGATTGCTGGGGTGTGAAGCAATGCATTACGGAGCATTGGGACAGGACCCAGGACGCCCTGCAACCCCCTCTGCCTTCCCACAAGTCTTAGCAGCAAAAGAGAAAGAGGTGCTTTGTGGGATAGCTGCCCAGAGTGCAGCATTCCGAATAGTGCCGCAAGTGTGAACACGCTATTGCGCAGGCAGCTGTCAGTGTGAACACACAACAGCAGTTTTCCTTTGGCGCTCTCTGAGCGGCGCTGTAACTGCCGGTGCTGTAACTTTGCCAGTGTAGACGTGCCCTAAGTTGGCTGTCATCTTCTCCAACACCAGCATCTTCTCTGCTGAGGTGTGGTTCTTCAGCTCCAATCCATTCAGGATGGAGGTCAATGGAGAAGGTGCGAAATGCTTGGGAAAATAAGAGGTGGGAGATGGGGGTTTGCATTTCAGTGCAGGTCAGAAGAATGTGGGTAGTGTAGTAGTGTGTCTATATATCTCCTAGAAATGGAAGGCATTTTTCTGCATTGAACTACAGTGTCTGACTGTGCATAAATTTGAGGTGTGTGCAGCAGGGTACAAAGTACACTTTCCTCTTGTACTGAATGCTGTCCTATGCAGTGTTAGTTTGCATACAGTAAAACAGTGTGTCTGTGGATAGACAGTTATTTAGAGTGCATGAAACAAGTCAGTGTAAAGACTAGGCAATAGTAATGTGCAAAGAGAAAACCGTGCAGAAACAATGTTATATTCAGAGTCTAAATTACACTATACAGCCTCAGGACACAAAAGTAAAAGTGAAGTTTGAATGTCTGAGGTATACACGTGCATAGCAGGATAACTTTTGTGTAGTAGTAATACACAACAGAGAAAAGAGGGGTGAGTAGTTATTTCAGTGTTGTGACATTCATACACACCGTGTAGCTGTGGTGGTGGCAAGTGAAAAAAGCAAAAACAGTTCTGTGATGCTGATGACTTTTACTGTATGAAAACCATCTTAAAGTGCAATTAGCGCATATAATTAACAAGTAAGCTGCTGTAATGAGCACAAGACACATGACAATATTTTTATGGGTTCAATTAAAACAATGTAAAGAAGTCACTGTAATCAGGTGGCTGAAACAGTTAAGTGGCCTCCACCCCAAACACAGGCCCATGTCTGTGGCCAAAATAATAGCAAGTCCAAGGCCACTCAGGAATTTGAACCATGCGGTCAGAGGCCTGGCTGGGCATTGTTTGAGTCAGGTGGGGGCAGTGTGACTCACACGGTAACAGAAGTGCTGGTAATATGGCCCCGAGAGAGAGCTTTTGGGGTGCCCAGTACAGGCGAGAAAGGCAGCAAAAGAATTCTTTCCTGCAGTTTGACTCCTACTGTGTTCAGGGAAACAGGGTGTGTCTTTGTAAATAAATAAAATGGCATCAAAGAAAATAACTGATTCTAGCCTCAGTTTCTCCTCCTAACTGGAACAATGCTCAGTACCCCTAGTTTGGCTAACTGGTTGGGTGAAAAGGAGTAACAATGTAACTGTATCATAGGGCCAATCCATTGCTGATCAGTTTTTCTGGGCCCATCTCACTGCCTGCTGCTCAAAAACCCCCTCTCTAAACACAGACTGCATGTATTCTTATGCATATTAGCCCTGCCTTGCTGTCACTGGTCTAAGTTACTCTATTTTATCTTGTCTGTTGTTTTAACAAAGCACTAACACTGGTCTCAGGCCTTAAAAGGGCATTTTGAGAACACTCGGAAAGGATAAAGCAAACAGAGGCTGCTTTTCTCAGGGTATTGATGAAGCAGTTCGATCCTAGGAGCAGGAACACACAACGTGGGAGGTCTGTTTTCAATTGTTGTGCCACTATGATTGATGGCTGCTCCCCTGGCTTGATAATTATTATTTATTCTTTGCATCACAATAGCACCTAGAGACCCCAACCAACCCCTCTGTGCAAGTCACACAGTCAGAGACGGGCTCTGCCCCGAAGAGCTGACAGTCTAAATAAACAAGACAGAGAAAGGTTGGTGGAAAGGAATAATAATTATCCTCATTTTACAGACAGGGGACTGAGGTCTGACAAATCAAAAGAGTTCAGCTTCCATTTGGGCACCAAACGACCCGAGCAGGTTTTCCAAGAGCTCAGCACGTTGGATACCGTGGCCTTTTGAACATTTAGCCATAAGCAACAGGAGCTGAGCGCTTTTGAAAATCTGGCCCCATTTGTGGGTGCTGAGCACTTGCAAGTCTGGCCCTAAGGGTATGATGTACTTGGTCTCACGCCCAGGCTTACACGTCCACACTGCACTACGCAGAGCTTGTGACTCGGGTCTGCAGCTTGATCTGCATCCACATGGCAAATTGTCAGGGCTTGGACCCAAGTCGCAGGGGGACTTGCAGGATTCACTGGGTTAAGAAATTCTACACTGCACACCAAGGGTATGTCTACACTGGCAAGTTTCTGCACAACAAGTTATACCTGTTTTATTAATGCGCTGGAATTAAACCACTGTTATGTGTCCACACTGTGCTCCTTGTGATGGTGGAGCACATCAACATTAGCAGCTCTTGCAACGGCAAAGAGAGCAGTGTATTGTGGTAGCTATCCCAGTATGCAAGTGGCTGCAGGGTGCTTTGGGAAGGGTTTGCAGTGCCTAATGGGGCTGGCACAGAGTCACATGATGCAGGTTTCCCAATCCCATTGTTCCATCAGCATCCTACGACATTGTCAGCTGCTTTTCAACTGACGGGGTGGGGGAGTGTGTGACAGGGAGTGTGTATAGGGGGGAGACACTGTGTTTTGGGGGACAGAGAGTGTGTCACCATGCTGTCTTGTATGTTCAGACAGCGGCAGCAAGCAACCAGTCCTGAGGCCGGGGGAGGGGGAAACCCCGACATCAGCCCCTGCCTACCTCCCTAGCTCTCTGCACAGCAATCTCTCTCTCTCTCTCTTTCATACACACACACACACACACACACACCCCTGCCTCTGTGTTCAACAACCTGAGCATTCCACGTTGATGGTTTGCTGTGTGTCCCAGAGCAGATCAGCACAGCACTCAACAGCTGTCAGAAACGGAGCTTCGAAAGGGGAGCGGCGCATGCCTCCATGGCTGCCAGCTGAATTCAAAACAATGAGCAGAGCGTCCACTTGAGGGATCATGGGACATTTCTGGAGGCCAGCTACTGTGCT
>NW_020715396.1:106114-108372 GCF_002925995.2 Terrapene triunguis
CAGGAGGGGTGCAGGGTGCGGCAGGGGGCTCAGGGCAGGGGGTCGGGGTGCAGGAGGGGTGCAGGGTGCGGCGGGGGCTCAGGGCAGGGGGTTCAGCTGCAGGAGGGGTTCGGGGGTGGGCTCCGGCCCGGCGCACACTGGGGAGCGGCCGGAACGTGGGGAAGGGGGGGAGGAGGGGCGCAGGGTTGTTGCTGTTGCTTCAGGCACCGCCCCCAGCAGCTCCCATTGGCTGGAAACAGGGAACTGCGGCCAATGGGAGCTGCTGTGGGTGGTGCCTGAAGCAACAGCAACACACAGACCCTGTGCCCCTCCTCCCCCAGGTTCTGGCCGCTTCCCGGAGCAGCGTGGGGGCAGGGCAGGCAGGGAGCCTGCCCTTCCCCCGGTGCGCATCGGGCCAGAGCCGCTGTAGGTAAACGCTGCGGGGGGGCGCGCAAAGCACTCGCGGGCTGCAGAAAATAACCCTGCGGGTCGCGTGTTTGAGACCCCTGACCTAGACCATCCCTGACAGGTGTTTGTCCAACCTGCTCTTAAAAATCCCCAATGATGGAGATTCCACAACCTCCCTGGGCAATTTATTCCAGTGCCTAACCACCCCGACAGTTAGGAAGTTTTTCCTAATGTCCAACCTAAACCTCCCTTGCTGCAATTTAAACCCATTGCTTCTTGTCGTAGCCTCAGGGGTTATGGAGCACATTTTTCACCCTTCTCCTTGTAACAACCTTTTATAAACTTAAAAACTGTTCTCATGTCCCCTCTCAGTCTTCTCTTCTCCAGACCAAACAAACCCAATTTTTTCAATCTTTTCTTGTAAGTTGTGTTTTCTAGACCTTTAATCTTTTTTGTTCCTCTCCTCTGGGTTTTTTCCCATTTATCCTCATCTTCCCTGAAAGATGATGAGGTGACCAACAATGTGACTGACACAGACGAGAAGTTTTTCCATTAAATAGAAGAGACTAAACAGACTTTGGCCAGTTTGGAACTTTCCAAACAAGACAAGCAGCAGCAAGGACGTATGAAGCTAAAAATTCAGCTGCAGAAGGAAATCAAAGGGTCACAGCCCACAGGGGAAGGCAGCCTTCCTGGATGGGGAATTGAGCCAGCCAGAGGACTTGGGAAAGACTGGGCATTTAAAACAGATTTCTGCCCTGTTTGGAGCCCACAGAGGCCCACAGGGGAGAGGTTGGGCTGTCCCAGCTCAAATGATGCTCCCTGGGAGGCTTATTTGGCTCAGCTCAACATTGGAGCTGAAAGGAATGGCTGGGAACAGGGACAGAAAGGGGTTTATGAGCAGGAAGCTTAGGAGGCCCAGCTCTCATGGTGCTGCAGAACCTAACCCCAGAACAGAGACTGAGTTATCCAGACCTGGTACCAGCCTTGAGATGTGGTTTGGAGCTAGCAACGTATCTGAGCGGCCAGGGCACAGCTAAGAGCTGGAAGGAGAGGGAAAGCAGAAACCCCACTTGACAAAGCCCTGGCTGGTTACTGCTTGGCTTCCATCTCTCTCTCTCTCTATTTCTCTCTCACACTGTGACGGGGCAAGACTCACCGCTGCGGCGCCTCCTGCTGGTCATCTCAGGAATTAGCGTTTCCAGCCTCTGGAGCGCCCTCTGCTAGCCGGTGTCCCACTGCCGCTGGCCCCCATGTTCCTCCCAGGACCCCAGTGCCCCTTGTCTTTGGGGTGCTGCCCCCTGTCAATACTCCCACAGTCTCAGGGTCTCCCCACCCAGGGGAACCCCCAACCCTCTATCCCTACCTTGCCTCAGTCGTGGGCTACTGCCAGTCACCATCTAGCCCCGGCTCACTGGGGTGGACTGCAGTGTAAAAGCCACTCATCATAGGCAAGGGGGGTTTGGACCTGCTGCCTCTGCCTAGCCCGTGGGCTGCCCCCTGCAACCCCAGTACCTAATTGGCCTTCCACTAGGCCGCAGCCTGGGGGGTTTCCAGGCCGGAGCTCTCCAGCTCCCTTGGCCTTCCCCCGGCCCTTCTCCACTCCAGGTACCTGCTCTCAGGTCCCTCCCTCTCACAGCTAGAGGGAGTCTCTCCCCCAGCTCCTGGCTCACTAGCCTTTTATAGGGCTAGCTGTGGCCTGATTGGGGTGTGGCCCAGCTGCGGCTGCTTCCCAAATCAGCCTAGTAGCTGCTTTCGCCGCTGCAGCCCGCTCCCAGGGCTGTTTTATGCCCTTCAGGGCAGGAGCGGGGTCACCACCCTGCTACACACACACACACACACACACACACACACACACACACACACACACA
>NW_020715397.1:0-5846 GCF_002925995.2 Terrapene triunguis
AACCTCATCACTCACCTGCGGGTGCACACGGGTGAGAAGCCCTTCACCTGCACCGAGTGCGGCAAGAGCTTCAGCCAGAAGGGCGACCTGATGCGACACCAGCGCATTCACACGGGCGAGAAGCCCTTCGAATGCAACGTGTGCGGGAAGAGCTTCTGCTCCAAGCAGACCTTCATCCTGCACCAGCGCATCCACACCGGCGAGAAGCCCTTCACCTGCACCGAGTGCGGCAAGAGCTTCAACCGCAAGGGCACCCTCATCACCCACCAGCGCATCCACACCGGGGAGCGCCCCTTCGTCTGCGCCGAGTGTGGCAAGACCTTCAACCTGAAGACCACGCTGATGAAGCACAAGCGGATCCACACGGGGGAGCGGCCCTTCACCTGCGTGGAGTGCGGCAAGAGCTTCAAGTACAAGGGCAACCTGCGGACACACCACCTCACCCACACGGTGGAGCGGGTCTACCCCTGCACCGAGTGCGGGAAGATCTTCAGCCACAAGAAGGAGCTGACGGTGCACCAGGCCGTCCACACGGAGGAGAGACTCTTGTCCTGCTACGGAGACGGGGAGTCGTTCAACCCCTTCCTCCAGATGCACCCGCTCCTACTGTCTGTGCCCCAAGCCAAGTGCCTCTGGAAGCCGTAACGCCCTGTACCTAAGGCGGGAGTTACAGAAATGCTACGTCCCCTGAGCAGGAGCAGAGGAGGAACAATGCTGTAATTTAGGATTTGGACATGCCGTGGTGCTGTACAGTGTGCTGATGAAATAACCGGCTCCCTGCCACAGGGAGCAACCAGGCTGAAGGCCTGCGCTGACGAACCAACCGTGCATCCCTAAGGAAAACCCACTGCACATTCCCTACACAACGCAGCTCCAATTCAAATGCAAACGCAGGCTCGAGTCGTGCCCTGAAGGATGCCAAAGGTGTTGTACTAATTCCATTTGCTGGGTGGGAAATACCCCCAGAGGTGCTAGAGAGAACGTCTGACACGGGGGATGGGAGATTTCTGGGAAGGGACCTGTGGTTTATGGAGCAGCGCTTGGAAATGACACGGCCTGGGTTAACCGATGTGGGATCTTCATCTTACTACTGAGAGGAGAGGTCGGTGCTGGCAGGACTCTCCAGCCCGGTTCCTGTGTGGAGCAAACATAGCAGCGTTGTTCTGGCGAAGGCCAGTGATTTCTCAGGGTGGGAGGTGCTGTGCTGTGTGGTGTTGTTAGGTCAGGCCCAGTGGGTACTTGGGGGGTGGGCGAGGCTTTGCTACTGCGCTGTAGTTATGGCTTATGCCAGCAGCTCCTCAGTGGAACTACTGGACAGACCTGACGGACGGCGCCTGTTCCAGCCGGGCCGGTGACAGTCTGGGAAATGAAAGAAAATCTCAATTGAGTGTGGACTTGAGAACTCCAGGTGCAAGGCCCTGGAGCAATAATTACTGTAGTGCTGTTTACTCTCTCTTCTCTTACTGACTCTATTTACCCACCAGGAGTGTGCACTGGGCTTCGCAACCGAGTACGGCCTGATCCCTGACCTGAGAGGTGACCATCTCACGGAGACCACCTAGCGATCTTACAGCGAATCACAGAGTCGTAGGGTGGGAGGGACCTCGAGAGGTCATCTAGTCCAGTCCCCTGCACTCACGGCAGGACCAAGTATTATCTAGACCATCCCTGACAGGGGTTTGTCCAACCTGTGCTTAAAACCCTCCAGTGCCGGAGAATAGTTACAGCTGGAAAAGACCTATTGGTCATTTTGCCCATTCCTAGCCAATGCAGGGTCGGTCTCTACTCTATATGTTCTAGGAATATGTCCAGCCTACTGTTAAACGTCTCCAGCGATGGGTCTTCCCTCGCTCCCTTGTGAGGTCTGTGCACGCTCCAATAGACACTAACTACTTCTCATCTTGTATAAAAGGACTTGGGTTTAGTTGCTAGTTTGTAGTTAGGAAAAGGGTCATTTTAAAGTTAAAATTTGTCGTTCTCCGTGTGGCTATCCTAGAATCCTAGTCGTTAGATTTGGAAAAGAACTAATAAGTCTTCTAATAAAATCTAGTACTTCTCCCCGCCAGTGCACGTCTGTTCCCTCCAGTGCTCTGTCCGTGTCCCAAACTCTGGGGTGTCACCGCTCTGGGGAGAGGGTTCCACAGCCTGAAACATCTCTCGGTTGGGAAGTTTTTTCTGACATTCAGCTTTAAGCCTTGATTTCGTCCAGTTATCCCCACCTTGCACTACTGTAAAACTGTCTCTCCCGTGGGCCGCCCCATGTTTCCCCCGGCTCGGTATCGGGTCCCGTCAGGTCACTGCTCAGCGAAGCTGGACGTACTTGTCTCTTTTGCTTATTCCTCACCAATCAGTCCCTCGTGCCCCCAGATCACTTTGTGGCTCTTCTCTGAACGGGCATCGGTATTTTTCCAGCTCTCCTGAGGAGTCCCGAACAGCCCGCCGTCTCCAGTGGGTTATCCCAAGGCAGAGAGCTGGGTGCTGTCACCCCTTTGCCCGTTGCACAAAGCCTCTGTGTCTTGGCCTTTTTAGCTGCCATGTTGGACTGGAAGCTTCTGTCTAATGTGCTTCCCCCAGGTCCCTATCAGTGTTTCCTGCTTCCTGGATTCTTTCCTTCCCACTGACTCTCTGCAGGGCAGATGCTGCTTCCCTAATAACAGGCTCTTACTGCCTCTGCTAGGTGGTTCGTGAAGAAATGGTGTAAATCTGGAGCTCCCAGTAACACAGACTTGGCACCCGCTGAGCACTTGCTCCCAGCTCCGTACTTTGGCCTGTTGTTAGAACTCTTGGCGAACACTTCTTCAGCCAGCGTTCAGGCCGTGGGATGGTCTCTGCTGACGCTGGGTCGGCCGGGACAATACGTTTTGTTGAGATGTTCTGTCAAGTGCTTTACTCACAACCAAGTGTGTCTTCTCTAGCGCTTTTCCTCCACCTGCTGATTTTGTCAGAAAAAGCGATCCGCGCACTGCCTGCTGATGCCGCCTCCCCGCCCCAGACGCCTTCTGGGGGCGGGAACTAAGACACCCTGGCTCTCCCGGCTCCAGCCTGTGCTGCTCTTTTCCCACCGTGGCTGAGACGTGCTCTGGGCTGGGGTGCTTGAGAAAACGGACCATCCGTAGGGTTGGTCAGCCAGAGGTTACGGATGAATAACTGACCGAGAACCACAACAAGTAGGAGGGGATGGGATGTGGAGAGAGTCCCATGTTGGGTCTACTCTTCCCCCACCCCCAAATCCCTCTGTTAAAGGAGCCCAGGAAGCAGGCGTTACGTGAATCATAGAATATCAGGGTTGGAAGGGACCTCAGGAGGTATCTAGTCCAACCCCCTGCTCAAAGCAGGACCAATCCCCAACTAAATCATCCCAGCCAGGGCTTTGTCAAGCCAGGCCTTAAAAACCTCCAAGGAAGGAGATTCCACCACCTCCCTAGGGAACCCATTCCAGTGCTTCACCACCCTTCTAGTAAAAAAGTGTTTCCTAATATCCAACCTAAACCTCCCCCACTGCAACTTGAGACCATTACTCCTTGTTCTGTCATCAGGTACCACTGAGAACAGTCTAGATCCATCCTCTTTGTAACCCCCTTTCAGGTAGTTGAAAGCAGCTATCAAATCTCCCCTCATTCTTCTCTTCTGCAGACTAAACAATCCCAGTTCCCTCAGCCTCTCCTCATAAGTCATGTGCTCCAGCCCCCTAATCATTTTTGTTGCCCTCCGCTGGACTCTTTCCAATTTTTCCACAAAACTTTTCATGAACTTTTCATGATCCAGCCATTTCACGTCAACTTTTGACTTACAGACACTGCGTGAAGGGCGTTGGTTTGGGCCAAGTAAGCGACTGAAGGGAAAATGCAACAGAGAGTCCTGTGGCACCTTTAAGACTAACAGACGAATTGGAGTATAAGCTTTCGTGGGTGAATGAAAGCTTATGCTCCAATACATCTGTTAGTCTGTAAGGTGCCACAGGACTCTCTGTGCTTTTTACAGATCCAGACTAACACAGCTACCCCTCTGATACCTGTGGGGGAAATGGCAGCCAAAGGGACTGGCCGGAGCGAGGGTGAAACGATTGGTGCGTTGGTCCAGGAGACCAAAATCCCACATGGGGGAAAGGAGAACAAGGGGGATTTCTATAGGGCTTAAGTGGTGTCTAGGCCTTGTCTGGCTCTGTAACGGGTTGTGCTCACCACCGTGGTGCCTCCTGCTGGTTGCTCCGGGAATTCGCTCTGTCCATCAGCAGGGCACCCTCCTCTTGTGGCATCTCACTCTCCGTCGCTGCTTCTCCACCGTCTCCGCTGTCTGTGGGGACCCGCGTCGCTCCCGGACTGCGGCGTCCTCTTCAGGGCCCGGCCCTCCGGCTGCACCCCAACTCCGTTGTCTCCCCCCTTCCGGGTGAACTGCAGCCCCTAGTCCAGCCCCTCGCTCAGGGGCAAACTGCAGTCCTTTGGCTGTCCACATCCCTCGGTGGCCAGTGGGGCAAAGGGGGGAGGGGGGCAATCCAGGGACCCTATAACTGGCAGCCGCTCACAGCCTCTCCTTCCCCTCTGCCGCTACCTGCTTTCCCTGGGCCACTTCCCCATAGCCCCAGCACCGCCTTGGCCCCTGTATCAAGGCCTCAGTCCAGGAGCCAGCCAGGCTGGAGCGCCGCTTGCTCCCCTGACCCTGCCCAGCACTGCTCTGTCCCAGGTACTTCTCTCTATGGGGCAGCCAGGCCTTCTCCCTCAAGCTCCAGGGAGAGTCAGAGCCCCTCGCTGCCCTGCAGCCCTTCTTATAGGACCCAGCCTGGCCCTGATTGGCTGCTTCTAAGCCTTCCTCTGGTTGGCTGGGTTCTGCACAGCCACTCCAAGGGCTGCTATTAACCCTTTGCCAGCCAGTGAGGGGCAGCTGCCCCGTCACAGGCTTCTTTGCACAGGGTGAATTTCACCCCTCACTAAATCATATTTTCAGGACCCTTCTTTTCTAGCTGGTGCTGAGAGCCAGGGTCCAATAGTTAAAGTCTCTGAGATAATTTGGTAGGAAGCAGCTTGTTCCCATCTCCCTTGGGAAAGGAATTTCCTCTGGTCCCAGCTCAGGATACCCCACAAATGCCTTCAAAGTTATTAACCCAGCTCAACTGAGGACGAGTCAGCAAGGGGTGAAACTCCTCTTGGCAGATACTGGCCCCGCTAAAGGAGTTTTGGCTGCTAGAATCTCATCTGTGACTCGGGGATGGCGATAAAGCAGGCAGGAGCTGTTCGTCTGGACCTGCCAGATTTATAAAGGGGGGGGGCTAGTTCTTTACTTTTATTGTTATTTTGTTGCCTATTGACTCATTTATTTGTAACTTCCTTTTGGGCTGTTTGGACAGAATTCTTCACTGACCTCTTCTGCATGACGGTCCTAGCGATAGATAGCCAATGAATCAGTGTGTGTGGTGGGCATTTTGCAAATGTATTTTCATGTAAAATTACTCGTTTGTCCTTGGTTATTGGGCTCCAATCCTGGGCTTTCTGGTGTCAAATGGGAAAATTCCCCTTGGCTCCAGCGCGGGTCAGGACAGGGCCCACTGATGGTATTTACAATTCTTATGCAAAAATCTTCCCCTCTGACTATTCTTATTGTGATCATAGGGTCATTGTGCTGAGAGGTTGTGTAGCCTAGAGCAGTGGTTCTCAAACATATTTGATTGGGCCCCTCCTTCTTTGTGTCTGTGGTTGTTTGTGCCTTCCCCTCGCCCCTCCCCCCAAGTACATATATCGCTACCCAGCTCCGAAGGTGGAGCGTAGGGCAGCGGGTGCCGGCCAGGCGCCCGGCTCTGACGGCGGAGCGGAGGGCAGCGGGTGCTGGCCGGGCGCCCGGCTCTGACGGCGGAG
>NW_020715397.1:5946-11691 GCF_002925995.2 Terrapene triunguis
GGCGCCCGGCTCTGACGGCGGAGCGGAGGGCGGCGGGTGCCGGCCGGGCGCCCGGCTCTGACGGCGGTGCGGAAGGCAGCGGGTGCTGGCTGGGCGCCTGGCTCTGATGGCGGAGCGGAGGGCAGCGGGTGCTGGCCGGGCGCCTGGCTCTGAAGGCAGCACAGCGTCAGCAGCAGCACAGAAGTAAGGGTGTCAATGTGAAAAGTGACTTTTCACAGCAGACTTAGCGCCCCATTAGCACCCTTACTTCTGTGCTGCTGCTGCCGCCCTGGGGCTGACAGACGGAGCCCCACCACGTCCAGGTGAGGGATGGGGGTGGGGGCCAAGGAGAGCCCAAGTCCGGGCTGCTTCCTGGGGAGGGATTGGGGAGGGGGGAGAGCCCAAGCCTGGGTGGCCCCCCACCTCCCGGGCATGCACGGCCCTTCTGCACAAGCCTCAGCCACCGGGTGCTGTCAGCCCCAGCTCACAGCTTGCGCCTCCCT
This sequence comes from Terrapene triunguis, assembly GCF_002925995.2. Taxonomy (NCBI): domain Eukaryota; kingdom Metazoa; phylum Chordata; order Testudines; family Emydidae; genus Terrapene; species Terrapene triunguis. The sequence goes on from NW_020715397.1 coordinate 6,429, forward strand.
TGGGCGGCCCACCCCATAGCTTGAGAACAGCTGCCTAGCCTTTGGGAACGCCTGGAATCCAGGGCTCCTGAGCGCTAATCCTGGCTCTAACACTGGCCATGGGCCAGTGACTTAATCTCTCACCCTCAGTTCCTCCATCTGTAAAATGGGGATAATAATACGTCCTGCACCTACCTCACAGGGGTGTTGTGGGGGTCTAATCACCGGCTGTTTGAACAGTGCTTGGAAGACGCTGTCGAGCGCGTGGCAGGAAGATTAAGTATTATTATTACCGTGGCCTAGGGACTGCTCTTCACTGGGCCTGGATGTGTAAGCATTTCTCCAGAGACGCCCTTCGATTGCCGTAGAGCAAGGTCCACATGTATTTATATTTTCATTCTTTTTTCTAATCTAGAAACTAATAAAAGGTTAGAAACGAAACAAGCCCCCTCTGCTTTGGCACCGTTTGTCCTGGGCCCATTGCTGCTCATTGCTCGCGTTTCCAGTACTGGAGCGGGATCTCCCCCTCCCCCCACTCGTTCTGTTGTGTTACTAGGTACAGAGGCAACAGTGACAAGGCAGGAATTGTCGGCTCCCTCTTCGTTCCTCTTTGGGCCATTAGTGCTTCATTTGCATTATTTCAGCACCAAAGCAACTCTCCTGTCCCCCGCCTCGGCTCCTATTAACTGCCCTAGCGCCAGGTAGCCCTTTTATAGAAGCTTTGTTCCCAGCATGCCTTTCTGGAGCTGGTGGTTCAAACTCACCTGAGCCATAACGTGCCCTTTTCCCAGCTAGCAGCTGCCGGCTCCGTCTGTCTCTCCCGGCTGGTAAGGAAGTACCTGTTGTGTTCGCCCTTCCTTGGGGTTGGGTTTTTCACATGCTCACCACCCGTCACTGGGGTCAGATTTCCAAAAGCACTCGGCACCTAAACAAGGGGACACATTTTCCAGAGTGCCCCGTACCCCGTTTCTGAGCTGTTCTGAAAATCCCGACCTCCCTGCTCTGGGATGGCGCGTGCTCACATCCAGTCTTAAGATCTCTCCTGTTAATGATTTTTCAAAACCACGGGATTGCCTCTGCTGCAGTGATTCGTTTGCTGTGATGCTGGATTGTATATTACTTAGGCTAGGTCTACACTACCCGCCTGAATCGGCGGGTAGAAATCGATCTCTCGGGGATCGAATTATTGCGTCTCGTCGGGACACGACAATCGATCCCCAAATCGATGCTCTTACTCCACCAGCCAAGGTGGGAGTAAGCGCCGTCGATGGGGAGCCGCGGAGGTCCATTTTGCCGCCGTCCTCACAGCGGGGTAAGTCGGTTCCGATACGTCGAATTCAGCTACGCTATTAACGTAGCTAAATTGCGTATCTTAAATCGACCCCCCCCCGTAGTGAAGACCTGCCCTATTTGCTTTAGACCAGCGGTTCTCAACCCGCGGGCTGCTTGTGGCCCAATCACACACAGCTACAGCCCATGTGCCATCCTCAGGGCCAGACAGGTAGTACGTATATTGTGTGGATGTGGCCCACATAACCCGCAGAGAGAGCTGCATGTGTGGCCCACCATGGTAAATAGGTTGAGAACCGCTGCTTTAGGCCAGTGGCTCTCAACTGTTCCAGACGACTGCCCCCCTTTCAGGAGTCTGGTTTGTGCACCCCAAGTTTCACCTCAGTTAAAAACTACCTGCTTACAAAATCAGATATAAATATACAAGTGTCACAGCCACACTGTTACTGAAACATTGCTGACTTTCTCATTTTTACCATATAATTATAAATCAATTGGAATATGAATATTGTACTTGCAATTCAGTGTATAGTATATAGAGCAGTATAAACAAGTCATCGTATGAAATTTAGTTTGTACTGACTTCACTAGTGCTTTTTACGTAGCCTGTTGTAAAACTAGGCAAATCTCTAGCTGAGCTGACGTACCCCCGGAAGACGTCCGCATACCCCCAGAGGGTACATGTCCCCATGGTTGAGAACCACTGCTTTAGACCATAGAGAAAGCAGTTAAATATTTCATATGGATCCCATATCAGCTGTTTTTACAGGGTTGTCCTCCCTGCCCAAACGTTTTGCGTATCTTGTCTTTGCAAAGCAGCACTGCAGGGAAGAAGTGAAGGCAGTGTCTCCGGAAGTAGCCATCATTAATTTCAACCTAGGTTCTCATCTAGCGTTCCTCCGTGGGGCAGCCGGAGCCCTTGGTCACTGTGTGTAGGACCTTACTCCCCGGTCCGTCCCAGCAGGTCACTTGAAGCGTAAGGTGCTATTCAGTGTGCGGGTGGGCAGGCCTGGGACCCAGGCACAGCTGTGGGAGGTAAGGCCCTGGGGTATTTCAGTCCTGCCTGTTTCTTTTCCCCTATACGGGAAGTATTTATTTGATGAGTGGCTACGTTCTGTATGTGCCAGAAGCACCCAAAAACAGTTCTGATCGCAGACCAGCTATGTTAAAGTCTGAAAATTAATAGACTCTTTAGATTTCAGGCTGAATATTTTTTCTCTTAAATAAAGATCAGTTGTATCGAATTCAACGCAGGGTAAAATTCCCACCTTCACCCAGGACTCATACAAGGCGTATGTGCTCCTTAAGTAGCACCTGCTTCAATGCTCCATTGACCTAGTCTGGATCACAGTGATGCTTTCCCCCGAGGGAGCAAGGGTAACACACGCTAGAGACGAAACGGGAGCTCGAGGGGAGACACACCGAATGGTGCAGGGGTGTTTCTTGTGTGAATTACTGTAACTTTAATAAAGAACCCAATATACACCTACAAATCACTTCCTTTGCTCAAAATGCAGCCTCATCCCTGCTCCAGTCCAGTTGAAATGATCTTTCTCTGAGTCAGTTTTATTCTTTGCTGTGTCCTCAGGACTTACGTATAAGTGCCAGGTGCCCTTATAAGAACACGTATAGCGTGGAAATAGTACTTGTGTATTTATAAGTAAAAGTACAAATGCAATGCAAGTTCTTTTAATTTCCGTATTCACTGCAACTGTCTGTTCAATATATGGACATTAACCAAAATAATATAAGCTCATAGTGGAAGAGAAAGAAAAAGGGCAACAACTGAAATTTGATGAATAAGAACGGCCGTACTGGGTCAGCCCAAGGGTCCATCCAGCCCAGTGTCCTGTCTGCCGACAGTGGCCAATGCCAGGTGCCCCAGAGGGAATGAACAGAACAGGCAAATCACCAGGTGATCCATCCCACTCCTGCCCCAGAGGCAGCCGCACAAACCCTTGTCCCCCCTGCCCCCAGCTCAGCGGAGGCAGGGAACATGGGCAGGGGGATGGGGCTCCCTGACATCAGGAGGCTCCTGGGAGCAGCTTGGCCAGGAGCAGCTCTGGGGGTGAGAAGGGACAGGGGCAGAGGCAGTTGCAGGGGGGGGGGAGAGACAGGACACCCCTGCTCCGGAAGTGCCCCCTCAGCAAGGTGCACCCGGGTGGTCGCCCAGCCCGCCCGCCCCTAAGGCCAACCCGGCTTCAGCCCGAGGAGCTGGGTGAGGGCAGGTGCCTTTGGCCCCGAGCCCTAGCAATCGGGTCAGGACGGGAGGAGAGGGGTGGTGGTTAAATGAAGCGGGTGAGGCCTGGAGGCCACGGAAGGGGAAAGGCGGGTGCCCGGAGTGTGCGGGGAACAGTCCCAGGAGACCAGCACGCTACGGCCTGAGATTTACCATCCGCCCAAGGAGCAGGAAGGCTCCAGGGAGCTAAGGTGGGTCCCAGAGTCACTCGGGCAGGGGGAACAATCAGGCTTCGCACCCTTGGCGTTGGAGGCTCCTGGAGAGGCCTGAAGTCCTGAGGTGTCACATCACCGCCGTGGGGAGTCTGTGGGTGGGGGAGGGGCACGCGGGGCCGGGGGATGCTCGGGGGAGGGGGTGTGCGTGGGGGTTGCGATGGCAGGTGGAGCCAGCGGAGAGACCCAGCCCCAAACATTGGGGGAGCCGGGCCCCCCAGGCCCCGAATTTGCTGGAGCCCGGGCGCCAGGGGCCCATACAACTCCCCCCCCCGAGTAACCATGAGCTGAGCTGCCTTTGCCAGATTGTCTCCTGGGGTCTCGTTTTCTGAGAACTGATCTGAGAAAACAACTCTGGTAAATCAGCTCCAAGCTGTTTTCCTGTCAATGGAGTCCACTGACCAAGTAACGCCACCTACAGACCGTGGGCGTGACCCCATATAGAAAGTGAAAGGGAAACGGTTTAACTGTGTCAGATCGAATCTGAAACCATGTAAACGCTTGAATTTTCTGTGAAAGCCCCACTGCTCTGGTGGACGGCGTACAGGCTTGTGGAAGCAGAGGTTATTCTCCGACAGGCTGCAGGGACCAGCAGCCAGTGAAGGAAGAATACACGTTGGGTCTCCGAGCTGAATTAGCAGCCCCAAGGTACAGTGTTCTCTGTGGGTTTGAAACTTGGGTACATTTGACAGAGGGGCTTGTGACAGCAGTGACTGCATTGACAATTCTCATCGGTTGTTTGTTAATAGCAATTGGTGTTTTTACAGCCCCAAAGTTCTGGGCACTTCACACTACGGCCAAGATTGTCAAAAGTGACTCGTGGGACGGGGGCCCAGCTTGACCCAGCTCAGAGGAGCCTGACTCCCAGAATGTGCTGAGCCCCCACCCCTGGAAATCAGGCCCCTTTAAGTGTCTCCAGTTGGGCACCTGAAAACTGAGGCACCCACAGTCACTAGCCACTTTTGAAAATCTTGGGCTACAAATAGAAGAACTTGGTCCCACCCCAGATAGAGCCAGTCTGAGTTTACAACGAGGGTGGTGAAGCACTGGAATGGGTTCCCTAGGGGATGGTGGAATCTCCATCCTTAGAGGTTTTTAAGGCCCGGCTTGACAAAGCCCTGGCTGGGATGATTTAGTTGGGAATTGGTCCTGCTTTGAGCAGGGGATTGGACTAGATACCTCCTGAGGTCCCTTCCAACCCTGATATTCTATGATTCTGTGATTCTGTGTGACCAATACGGGTACCCAACCGTAGGGAGGGAGGGGGCGCGGCAGGAGGAAGGTTACAGCCATACAGACACCGGCACATCCTGGGAACTTAAATACTAAAAAGCGAGCGCAGCGAGCCAGAGCAGAGCAAGCGCGAGAGGTGAACCCAAGGACGCAGGTTACAGGGGGACAAGACATGGACCCCGCGGGTTTCACTCCGCGCCATAACAAGGGCGAGGTAGTGAGGCACCCGCCTCGGACACACAAAGCGGGGTGGGGTGGGGGGAGGGCGCAGAAAGTGGTGGAGAGAGAAAAAAAGCTGCTGGCACGGAGA
>NW_020715397.1:51691-91116 GCF_002925995.2 Terrapene triunguis
TTTTTGAAGTTTTTCTGTTTTAAGATAGCCACCCGCAGGTCTGTCATTGAATGGCCAGACAGGTTAAAGTGTTCTCCCACTGGTTTTTGAGTATTATGATTCCTGATGTCAGATTTGTGTCTGAAATGTTATTCTGATTGTATGAGTCCAGGGCACAGAACTGTGCTTAGCCTGCCCTGATTGAGGGGGTCGCCCTCAATGGAACTGAACTCTCTAAGCAGGGAGTAGGGATGCCAAATCTCAGCAAGAGTGAAAGGGGCTAAGGACAGGTGTTTCTACCCAGTGGTGTGGTGTCACAGAGTTATGGACACCAGGTGGCCCTTTTCCTCTGTGTTGTTTGAAGGACAGAGCTGGTTAGACTCAACTGAGGATCTTCTGTTTTGTTAAGTGATGACTTGTGCTCCAATCCTGCTAACCAGGTTTAGGTGCTGAGCCTTAGACTTGCTGTGGGACAGTGTTTCAGTGAAAGCAGCTGCACTAGCAGTGAGGGGCTGCACTAACTGCTGAAATCACTGAGAAGTGGGTTAAGTGGTGGGACCTCAAGATGAAGCATCACAGTAGATTGGCAGGTGGCAGTAGAGGAAAAGATGGGGCAGCAGCCTACAGTGACGGAATGAATAACAGCGCAGTGCGGGAAGCGGTGCAGTGTGAATGGTGGGAACTGTGAGCCAGATGTGGTGGTGGCAGCAGCACCTGAGGCATTACTGACGACACCCAGGGGTGGGGGGTGTGAACTCACACGAACACACCTCTGAACTCTGGGTCTTCGCTGACCAAGGACAGCAGCTGTGTGTGGGTGCTAAAGGAACATTTGTTTGTCAGACTTTCACACTGCAAGGTGAGAAATGGAGGCAGAAGACACTGCCCAACATATTCTGGGGTGGGTGTTTGCTCATGGTCAAACACCACAGCCACTGGTTAATTACCCTCGCTGTTAAAAATGTACGCCTTATTTCCAGTCTGAATTTGTCTAGCTTCAACTTCCAGCTATTGGATGGTGTTCTACCTTTCTCTGCCAGATTGAAGAGCCCATTATCTGATGTTTGTTAACCACGTAAGTACTTATAGACTGTGACCAAGTTACCCCTTAACCTTCTCTTAGGTGACTAAATAGACTGAACTCCTTGAGTCTTTCATTCTAAGGCACATTTTCTAATCCTTTAATCACTCTCATGGCCCTTCTTTTGAATGCTCTCCAATTTATCAACATCCTTCTTGAATTGTGCGCACCAGACCTGGACACCGTATTCCAACAGCGGCTGAGCCAGTGCCGCGTATGGAAGTAAAATAACCTCTCTGCTCCTACTTGAGATTCCCCTGTCTATGCATGCAACTGTGGTGTACTGAGGTACAGTTGGAATTGCAAGCTGTCATTTTAAGAACAGGGGAGTTCCCTGGTCCTGCTTGCAGGCTACGCGGGGGCTCCTTAGCAAAGCATGCAAGTTGCAACAGCTAGTTTAAAGAAGGTGAAGTGGATTGTGCCTCACTGCCCTAGGGAGCAGCCTGCTTTCTCTCTCTACTTTTGGCTTATCGTGTGCTTTGAATGCTAAGAAGTAGATAAAAACATGACATCTTTGTATGTATATTGTGAACACAACACCAACAACTATATGCAGATGCAGTTTAAAATTGAATTGACTTAAAACAAAATGTTATAGTTCAGTTTTCCCAATGGGAAAAGAAAAAAATTCTGCAAAAAGCAAAATTTTACACAACAAATGTTGATTTTGCCAAAACTTTGTTTTCTGTTGAAAAATCATTTTGACAGAAGATTCTCAGCCAGCTCTGTCTGCAACCATCAGGGTACAAACTTACATTTTTAAAAACATTAAAGCTGAGGTTCCCATCAGTCCAATCTCCAGGGTAGGCAAGGCTGAATGTTCCTTGCATCTTTCACTCCGTCCCCTCCCAGGCAATTGCGATGTGCCAGGGACAATCTAACACACAATGTGCGGTGACTAATGTAGGGCTGCTTGGTAGTTGTTGCTTACAGGACCTTAGTTATTGAGCCCTGGCTGAAGAAGAATCCGTAGTTCTTTCGAGGCACAGTTCTCCTTCCAGTGATTGCTCATGTGCATTCCAACAGGTGTGCGCACGCGCCCCGTGCACGATCGCCGGAAGCTTTTCCCTAGCGGTACCCGTCAGGTTGGCTGTGGGGACCCCTGGAGTGGCGCCTTTATGGCAGTGTATATAGGTCCCTGCCGACCCGCCGCCTGCTCAGTTCCTTCTTACCACCCGTGACGGTCGTTGGAGCAGCTCAGTCTCTTGCATCTGCAAGTGCCTACCTAGTGGTTCCCTTTGTTTTGTTGTAAATAGTCGTTAGTTAGCTAGTTGTGTTAATAGTTGTAGATTAGTTCAGTTTACTTCGGGGGGCTCTTCCCCTGTTCTAGTCTCCCCGGGCGCTGGGGTTTAAGGCATGCGAGACGTGCGCGAAACCTATGCCCACAAGTGATCCGCATGCCGCCTGTCTCAAGTGCCTCGGGCAGGGCCATCAGACAGACAAGTGCCCAATTTGCAGGAGCTTCAGACCCAGGACTAAGAGAGAGCGGGACTATCGTTTAAAGCTCCTCCTGATGGAGTCGGCCCTTCGGCCACAGCCAGAGCCGGCACCGGCATCTCGGTGCGCAGTGCCCCGGCCTTGGTGCCGGATGTCCCGGCACCAAGGAAGGACTCCTCCAGGGAGCACTGGTGCGGCTCCCCAGCCCTTAAGGCAGCTCTTTATTGCCATCACAGAAAGAATGAGGGGGCTTCCGATCTCATCACAGCGCATTTCGTCATGGATCACGTCTTGTATCAGGACTTGTTATGACCTGGCAAAAATTCCAGCCCCTCCGCTTACGACGCACTCCACCTGAGCTCAGGTGTCATCCGCAGCACTCCTGGCGCAAGTCCCTATCCAGGATATCTGCAAGGCAGCAACGTGGTCTTCAGTCCACACCTTTACTTCACACTATGCCATTACCCAGCAGGCGAGGGATGATGCTGGGTTTGGTCGGGCAGTCCTGCACTCAGCAACCAGGTGAACTCCGACTCCCCCCTCCGGTGCTTGGGAGTCACCTATTGGAATGCACATGAGCAATCACTCAAAGAAGAAAAAACGGTTACTTACCTCTCGTAACTGTTGTTCTTCGAGATGTGTTGCTCATGTCCGTTCCAAATATCGCCTGCCCCCACTCTGTCGGAGTGTTCCAGTAAGAAGGAACTGAGCAGGCAGCGGGTTGGCAGGGACATATATACACCACCATAAAGGCGCCACTCTAGGCATCTCCACAGCTGACCTGACGGGTACCACTAGGGGAAAACCCTTCCGACAATTGTGCACGCGGTGCGTACACACACCTACTGGAATGGACATGAGCAACACATCTCGAAGAACAACAGTTACGAGAGGTAAGTAACCGTTTTTTATGTGCACACTTTCAGATTCCAGGTCTCATTTACTCTACATTTTCTACATGAAGTGTGACCCTTCTGCCAGGTGGAGTCGGCAGCAACAAGGGCTGGGTTCAATATCTAGAGGTTCCTCTTAACAAGACAACACAGAACAGGCTCGAGCCCCCACCCTGCCTGCCCCAACCCCTCTCCACACCCCTGCCTCCTGACAGCCCCCCCCAGAACTCCTGACTCATCCAACCCCCCCCAGCTCCTTGTCCCCTGACCACCCCCTCCAGAGACCCCCCCACTAACTGCCCTCCCAGGACCCTCCTTTCTCCCTGTCCCCTGGCTGCCCTGACCCCTATCCATCCCCCGCCCCCTGAGAGACCCTGGGATTCCCATGCCCCATCCAATCCCCCCTGCTCCCTGACTGCCCCCTCCAGAGACCCCCCGCCCCTAACCACCACCCCCCGGGATCCCACCCCCATCCAACCCACCCTGACTGCCCCCACCCTTTATCCAACCCCCCTGGCCCCAGACCCCTTACCATGAGATGAGGCTCCTAGCCTCCCCGCGCAGCCAAACACTGCCCCGTGGGAGCGTGCAGCCCCGGTCCCCAGAGCGCTGCGCGCGCGGCGGCATGGCTCATGGGGACGGGGGAGTGTGTCTGCCTCTCCGCGGAGCCAAACGCTGCCCCGCGGGAGTGCACAGCCCTGTCCCCCAGAGCGCTGCGCGCGGCAGCATGGCTCCAGGAGAGCGGGGAGCGTGTCTGACTCCCCGCAGAGCCCCGGCCCCCAGAGCACTGCGCGTGGCGGCATGGCTCCAGGGGATGGGGGAGTGTGTCTGCCTCCCCGCGGAGCCAAACACTGCCCCGCAGGAGTGCGCAGCCCCAGCCTCCAGAGCGCTGCACGTGTGGCAGCATGGCTCCAGGGGAGCGGGGAAGGCGGGGAAGGGGCCGGCGGCTTGCTGTGTTCGGCCGGGCGCTCCGGCCCGGGGGCGCGGACCCCGCGGCTTGCCACGCCGGGGAGTGGAGCCATTTGCCCACCCCTGCATTAGGGTGTGCCTGGGCACACCCGGCACACCCCGTGCGCATGCCTATGCAAGGAGTCTGGTGGCACCTTAAAGACTCACAGATTTATTTGGGCATAAGCTTTCCTGGGTAATAACCTCACTTCTTCAGATGCATGGAGTGAAAGTTACAGATGCAGGTAGAGTAGGTGTGTGTGTGCAAATATGATTTGTTCCTGAGGTCTTTTTCCCCACTAGATGTCAGAGGTGAGCTCATTCAGACCCTGCTTTCAGAAGTTTTGGGAACATGACATCATGCGCAGGGTTTATGACATTTTCAGTGTGGTGGCAGTTACCTCAGTCGTACTTAGTTATCTCAGGTGTCATTAACAGCAGTCAGTGCATCCACACACAGTATTCAGAATCTTCAATGAGTTTGCTGTTGTGTCCTGCATCTACCCTTAGCTCTGCATTCAGTTGTGTTAACCACTTTTAGGCAAGCACCCCAGGTTTCCTGGCACAGCTCTCTGGGGCTCCTCATGAGTGCCCAAATTGTGGGGGGAGAGACAAACTCTTGCAACTCCAACAATTCCCCAGGGAAATGTCCATTTCATGATTGCAGCTGTGTAGCAGCTCTGATTGGCTGTCCCTCCTCATTCACCTGCCTTGTGGGGAAGGACAGCCAATCAGAGGAATCTTTCCTTAGGCCAGCGGTTCTCAAACTTTAGCAACCTGAGGACCTCCATTTTAATTTAAAATTTTTCATGGACTCCCCAAGCCTACTGAGGTTTATTTACATTTGAAGAAAAATAATTCTGTGTTCATGAAAAGCTCTATTATTTTTTATTTATAACCTATTGTATCATTAACACTATTATTTATTTCATTATTATTTATTATTAGACAGAGACACATAAATATGTCTGGGTAAGGAACTATTCTTTATTTTTATTAGCATTAAATCTAAACAGCTAGAAAATTTCATTTAAAAAAACAACAAGGTTACAAAACATTAATGCGAAGGATGATGTTGTTTTGCCAAAACAAGATCACAAATGTTTGGCTCAATGGTGGAAAGTTGTATTTTTAGATCTGGTTCTACATTCAGCTGGTTTCTGTATTTTGACTTCACATATAAAAGTGCAGAGAATGTTCATTCACATAAATATACTGTGGGAAATGGCATTAAATACTTCAACACTTTGATTGACAGTTCAGCATAATCAGGTCTCAGACGTAACCAAATGTCTGCCAGACTGTAGTGATTGAAAATCAATTTCAAGGAGGCGTCACATGAAAGATCCACAAGTCTATTTTCTTCAGATGAAGTAAAATTTTTGGTAGTTTTGACATCTACATGGAATGGATCCCTGGTCCAATTGTTACCAGAATCAGGAAGAGGAAAATAATCCCTGAAATTGTTCTTCAAAGCCTGAAAATGTTCAATGAGAATGTTTTGTATTCCATCATCAGAGAGCTCGTCATTGGACAGCTCAAGAAAATCGTTCAGCACTGGAAATGATTCATACACATAGTTCTAAAGATGATTTGACCACAAGTCCAATTTTTTTAAATCAGCGCTTCCACTTTGTCTTCAACTTTAAATATAGTTACATCTACTCCTTGTAGGCTCAAATTTAGTCCATTCAAATTATTGAAAATATCAGCCAAGTACGCTACTATAGCTAACCACGAAAAATCACTGAAATGTTGAAATGTTCATAGAATCATAGAATATCAGGGTTGGAAGGGACCTCAGGAGGTATCTAGTCCAACCCCCTGCTCAAAGCAGGACCTAATCCCATCTAAATCATCCCATCCAGGGCTTTGTCAAGCCTGACCTTAAAAACCTCTAAGGAAGGAGATTCCACCCCCTCCCTAGGTAACCCATTCCAGTGCTTCACCACCCTCCTAGTGAAAAAGTTTTTCCTAATATCCAACCTAAACCTCCCCCACTGCAAATTGAGACCATTACTCCTTGTTCTGTCATCTGCCACCACTGAGAACAGTCTAGATCCATCCTCTTTGGAACCCCCTTTCAGGTAGTTGAAAGCAGCTATCAAATCCCCCCTCATTCTTCTCTTCTGCAGACTAAACAATCCCAGTTCCCTCAACCTCTCCTCATAAGTCATGTGCTCCAGCCCCCTAATCATTTTTGTTGCCCTCCGCTGGACTCTTTCCAATTTTTCCACATCCTTCTTGTAGTGTGGGGCCCAAAACTGGACACAGTACTCCAGATGAGGCCTCACCAATGTCGAATAGAGGGGAATGATCACATCCGTTGATCTGCTGGCAATGCCCCTACTTATACAGCCCAAAATGCCGTTAGCCTTTTTGGCAACACTGTTGAATCATATCCAGCTTCTCGTCCACCGTAACCCCTAGGTCCTTTTCTGCAGAACTGCTGCCTAGCCATTCGGTCTCTAGTCTGTAACAGTGAATGGGATTCTTCCATCCTAAGTGCAGGACTCTGCACTTGTCCTTGTTGAACCTCATCAAATTTCTTTTGGCCCAATCCTCTAATTTGTCTAGGTCCCTCTGTATCCTATCCCGACCCTCCAGCGTATCTACCACTCCTCCCAGTTTAGTGTCATCTGCAAACTTGCTGAGAGTGCAATCCACGCCATCCTCCAGATCATTAATGAAGATATTGAACAAAACCGGCCCCAGGACCGACCCTTGGGGCACTCCGCTTGATACCGGCTGCCAACTAGACATGGAGCCATTGATCAATACCCGTTGAGTCCGACGATCTAGCCAGCTTTTTATCCACCGTATAATCCATTTACCCAGCCCATACTTCTTTAACTTGCTGGCAAGAATACTGTGGGGGACTGTATCAAAAGCTTTGCTAAAGTCAAGGAATAACACATCCACTGCTTTTCCCTCATCCACAGACCCAGTTATCTCCTCATAGAAGGCAATTAGGTTAGTCAGGCATGACCTGCCCTTGGTGAATCCATGCTGACTGTTCCTGATCACTTTCCTCTTCTCTAAGTGCTTCAGAATTGATTCCTTGAGGACCTGCTCCATGATTTTTCCAGGGACTGAGGTGAGGCTGACTGGCCTGTAGTTCCCCGGATCCTCCTCCTTCCCTTTTTTAAAGATGGGCACTACATTAGCCTTTTTCCAGTCATCCAGGACCTCCCCCGATCGCCATGAGTTTTCAAATATAATGGCCAATGGATCTGCAATCACACCCGCCAACTCCTTTAGCACCCTCGGATGCAGCGCATCCGGCCCCATGGACTTGTGCTCGTCCAGCTTTTCTAAATAGTCCTGAACCACTTCTTTCTCCACAGAGGGCTGGTCACCTCCTCCCCATACTGCGCTGCCCAGTGCAGCAGTCTGGGAGCTGATCTTGTTCGTGAAGACAGAGGCAAAAAAATCATTGAGTACATTAGCTTTTTCCACATCCTCAGTCACTAGGTTGCCTCCCTCATTCAGTAAGGGGCCCACACTTTCCTTGACTTTCTTCTTGTTCCTAACATACCTGAAGAAACCCTTCTTGTTACTCTTAACATCTCTTGCTAGCTGCAACTCCAAGTGTGATTTGGCCTTCCTGATTTCACTCCTGCATGCCTGAGCAATATTTTTATACTCCTCCCTGGTCATTTGTCCAATCTTCCACTTCTTGTAAGCTTCTTTTTTGCGTTTAAGATCAGCAAGGATTTCACTGTTAAGCCAAGCTGGTCGCCTGCCATATTTACTATTCTTTCTACACATCGGGATGGTTTGTTCCTGCAACCGCAATAAGGATTCTTTAAAATACAGCCAGCTCTCCTGGACTCCTTTCCCCCTCATGTTATTCTCCCAGGGGATCCTGCACATCAGTTCCCCGAGGGAGTCAAAGTCTGCTTTTCTGAAGTCCAGGGTCCGTATTCTGCTGTTCTCCTTTCTTCCTTGTGTCAGGATCCTGAACTCGACCATCTCATGGTCACTGCCTCCCAGGTTCCCATCCACTTTTGCTTCCCCTACTAATTCCTCCCGGTTTGTGAGCAGCAGGTCAAGAAAAGCTCTGCCCCTAGTTGGTTCCTCCAGCACTTGCACCAGGAAATTGTCCCCTACACTTTCCAAAAACTTCCTGGATTGTCTGTGCACCGCTGTATTGCTCTCCCAGCAGATATCAGGGTGATTGAGGTCCCCCACGAGAACCAGGGCCTGCGATCTAGTAACTTCTGCTAGTTGCCGGAAGAAAGCATCGTCCACCTCATCCCCCTGGTCTGGTGGTCTATAGCAGACTCCGACCACGACATCACCCTTGTTGCTCACACTTCTCAACTTTATCCAGAGACTCTCAGGTTTTTCTGCAGTTTCATACCGGAGCTCTGAGCATCATACTCCTCTCTTACGACAATGCAACTCCCCCACCTTTTCTGCCCTGCCTGTCCTTCCTGAACAGCATCTCCATGGTCTGCAGCTGGACATCCCTGGGGTCGAGGACGTGCCTTGGGTTTGCTCTATATAAATCTGTGAAGATTTGGCTGAGTTATGAGCAGTTTAAGTCATCCTTTACTATCTGTGTTTTGCTCTGTACAGCTTGTTCTTGACTTGCTACCAAAACCGGGAGCATTCTATTAGCACAGCACCTGTTACTCAGTGAGGGAGGCAAAACAATAACAGAAAATGTGTAAATGGCAGAAGTGTTTAATGACTTTTTTGTTTCAGTTTCACCAAAAAGGTTAGTAGCGATTAGACGTCTAACATAATGAATGCCAGTGAAAATGAGGTAGAATCAGAGGTTAAAATAGGGAAAGAACAAGTTAAAAATTACTTAGACAAGTTAGATGTCTTCAAGTCACCAGGGCCTGATGAAATGCATCCTAGAATACTCAAGGAGCTGAGGGAGGAGATATCTGAGCCATTAGCGATTATCTTTGAGAAGTCATGGAAGACAGGAGAGAGTCCAGAGGACTGGAAAAGGGCAAATCTAGTGCCCATCTATACAAAGGGGAATAAGGACAACCCAGGGAATTACAGACCAATCAGCTTAACTTCTGTACCCGGAAAGATAATGGAGCAAATAATTAAGCAATCAATTTGCAAACACCTAGAAGATAATAAGGTGATAAATAACAGTCAGCATGGATTTGTCAAGAACAAATCATATCAAACCAACCTAGGGTGACCAGATCGCAAGAGTGAAATATCAGAACACATTGGGCGAGCGGGGGCGGGGGGGAAGGACGACGATGACAACAACAGACAGGTGCACAGAGCCATGAGAGGGGACCCTAGGAAGCTGCGAGGGGGGGCCTAGGAAGCTGCGAGAGGGGTTGTACGGCCCCTGCTGCAGCCCGCACCACAAGCCACAGGGCAAGGACTCATGGCCCCAGCTCCAGCCCCCAGTAGAAGCCACGGGGCCACGGGCACAGGGCTCCAGCCCCCAGCTGAAGCCACAGGACAGGGGCGCAGGATTCTGGTTGCAAAGTCAGATCCAGTTGCAGGGCAGGGGAGTGAAGGGTCCCGGTTCTAGCTCTGGCTCCAGCCGCAGTCACAGAGGGGAGGCCCCCAGTCTTGCCTTCAGCCCCAGCTTCAGCCACTGACAGCTGAAGCAAACTACATCACAGAGGTCTGGAATCAGTGAGTCTAAATTATAGACTTAGTTGTAATACATATTTAAACATACAGATTTATTTGTACACTAAACAAACAACAGGGGTAAAGGGCCGGGTTTCTTATTCAGTCAATAAATCAACTTCCCAATTTGCATATCTCTCAGATATGCCAGAAGTCTAGTACTTTTTGGCTGACTTTGCCATAGTCATAGCTTGCTTCTGGGCAATCACAGATTTGTAGAAGTCCTTGCAACTCATCTGGAAATTCATTTTGACAAGGGTTTCACTCTGCACCAAGTCTATGCTGCTTCGATTCCGGACATCAGTCCATGCACCTTTCATGATTGAAAATGCACGCTCAGAGTATGCATTGCTTACAGGTATACTGAGCACGTATGACACCAGCTTTGCCATGTTCGGGAATTCAGTGCTCCTGTCCTTGTTTCTCAGCACTTGAGACCAGAGTTCCCCAACTGAATAGTTTCCAACTTGGAGTTGATGTCTTTGATGATACAGTATTCATCATAGAGCTGATCAAGATCCACTGTTTTCTGAAGGTTTACAGCTGTCACGGCTGCAGACAGATCCTTGAATTCAAATACCCTATTAACTTTGATGTTCAAGCACTGGGCATTGAACAAGTAGCCAGCTGGTGAAAAATCAAACCATTTCTCCAAATATAGGATCGACACATCGTAAAAGTTCAGGAAGTCTTTCTGGAGACATGCAGCAGTGACAGGCAGCATCTCAGTTAATGCACTTTCAACTTTGGAGCCAAAGAATATGTCATTTTTCCATTGCTGAAGTTTAATTCTCAGAGTACTCACTATGGCATACACTTCACATGCTGTCATACTCTCATTTTCCAAACAGAGCACAGTATCATTGAAGATTTTCAGGACATTCTGGAGGAAAAACAGATGAACCTCAACTTTGCTAGGCCCCTCACCTTGTTCACCGTTTTCCCTGTCCGAGAACAGCATCCACAGAGATTTTGGGCACTTCTCACTGCCCAGAGAAACAAAGTAGCACTTAACAGCCTGCCACGTATTTACAAGCCTGTTTACAGCTGGGAAAAGACTCAACCAGTGCGTCGGAACGTGGCGCAGTAAAGTGGCATACTCCATATCCACAAAGTCAAACATATCCTTCAGTGCTGCTACTCTCTTAGCAGAACTGCTGAAATGATTGAACATCTTAATCACCAGAGTCTCAATATCAACTTGTAGGGTTTTGCTAGCACGTTTCACGGCGTTGTGCACAACATGGGCAGGGCAGTTTGCTGACAAGATATTTTCATTTTGTTTTTTTAAATTCTGGTACACTGATTGTTGCTTTCCATAATTCACGTTCGCATTATCCGCACTGTAGGAAGACACTTTGTTTAGGTCTAGTTTGTGTGTCGCAAGTTTTTCAAGTAATGTGTTGCTTATTGCCTCTGCGGTCTCTTCGCTTTGCTCATAGAAGTCTAACAGTTTATCTTGGACCCCATGTTCAGGTGTCCAGTATCTCAGTGATAAGGGGAAAGTTTTCACATTGCCCTTGTTAGATGCATCTGTGGCAACTGAGAAATAGGGACCATCTGGCTTGCTGAGGTCTTTTAAAAATTCTGTTGAGAGCGGTTGTGACGTTGTGCAGTCTATATGGTTTTATAAAAATATAAGTGAATATAATGTAACTGGGATAGTTTTATAAAAATTTGGCAATAAGTGAATATAATGCAACTGGGATATGCTTCGTGCAAAAGGTCTCTTGTAAGGTATCATTACAAAGTGCATAATCTACTGAGTATGATCATCTGATTTGTATAAATGTACCACTCTGGTATCTAAAACTAGAAATATAAAATGTAACTCTGAGGGCCTATTGTAATTATGTAAAGTGTGGGCCATTAATGATGGTTTGGAATCTTGATGACTCCCATTGTCTGCAGATGGCTGTATTTACCTTTGAGTCTTCCTGTATATGTGTGTGCTGGCAAGTGAGTAATGAAGTCTTGCAGTGACATGTGATCATGTCACCTGAACTGGAATCCATCTTTAACCTGGTGCTTTTCCAGTGAGGGGGGGTGGAAACCCAGAGGGACAAAGGATTCCCGCCTTATGCAAAAGATATATAAAGGGGTGGAAGAGAACAGAGAGAGGAGAGGAGCCATCATGGAAAAGCCCCTAGATAACACCTAAACTGGAACAAGAGCTGTACCAGGGGAAAGAATTGTGCCCAGGCCTGGAAGGTGTCCAGTCTGAGAAAAACTTACTGAAGCATCTCTGAGGGTGAGATTATCTGTATTTAGTTTGATTAGGCATAGATTTGCGCATTTTATTTTATTTTGCTTGTGACTTACTTTGTTCTGTCTGTTACTACTTTGAACCACTTAAATCCTACTGTCTGTATTTAATAAAATCACTTTTTATTTAGTAATTTACTCAGAGTATGTATTAATACCTGGGGGAGCAAACAACTGTGCATATCTCTCTATCAGTGTTATAGAGGGCGAACAATTTATGAGTTTGCCCTGCATAAGCTTTATGCAGGGTAAAACGGATTTATCTGGGTTTAGACCCCATTGGGAGTTGGGCATCTGAGTGCTAAAGACAAGCACACTCCTGTGAGCTGTTTTTGGGTAAACTTGCAGTTTTGGGACAAATGATTCAGACCCTTGGTCTGTGTTGGAGTCAGACAGGAGTGTCTGACTCAGCAAGACGGGGTGCTGGAGTCCTGAGCTGGCAGGGAAAACAGAAGCAGGGGTAGTCTTGGCACATCGGGTGGCAGCTCCCAAGGGGGTTTCTGTGATCCAACCCGTCACAGCGGTGACAGCACATTTTTGAGCAATGCCTCCGCTTTAGTCCGGCCACAGCTGACGTGCTTTGCAATCGTTGAATCTGGATAGAAGGTAGGTGCCAGTTTAAGTTCACAGTCAGACGAGCGATAGGAGTGTTGATGGACTACTGTGTGGTAAACTTGAGTTAGCTCAACAGTGATAACCTTGTTATTGAAGGATTCATTTGGCTTGCTGAAAAAATGTGAGACCATGGTATTGCTCTTGTGAGTCTGGGTGTTTTGTCCATGATTTTTTGATTCAGCATGATGCTTAACATCAGACTCACCGCCATGGCAAATGGTAAATTCCTTCCTGCCTGCTTTACAAAAGGCTTTTGAATCACACTCATAGGATTTCCGAATCCAGGTGTAAGTGGCTTCCCATTCTGTCCTGTATCTGCACTGTCTCTTTTGTTTTTTGGTAGTTGGCTCCTCCCTTGCCGTTGCCATTTCAGGTGGGGTTTTCGGCTGAAGACCGTTAGCTAGATAGCTAGCCACTGAAAAGAACTGCGCAGTCTCTGTGCTTCTTACGTGTTATTACGTGCCCACTGTAGTTTGTCCTACGGTATGCACTGTGGTTCAGAACTGTACACTACCGTAAATGTGCGTTACACTGGAAAACAACCTGAAAAACCAAATATGCCAGTAGATAACCAATCACAATCAGGTTTAATGGGACATTCCCAATCAACTAATTTTCTATTTCACTACCAAATGTAAACTTTTACCTGAATATCGGGACAATGGCGCCCGATTGTACATCAAGCAGATGTACGCTGCCAGGTGCAATTCCTGCTTGCTAATGTGGGTAAGTGAACTGGGCAGCAGCCTAGCAGTGCTCAGCCCGAGCCTGCCCTGTGTAGAATCAGCATGTGCAGAGGCGGATAGTGTAGACAAGCCCCCAGAGCCCTCCCCATCTAGTGCCCCATCCATGGCTGCAGGGGTATTGCTCCTAGAAGTCACAGATCAGCTACACGCCATTGTAGGCATCCTTCTGCTTCATACATTCCTCTCTACCCATAAAGTTTAACGGACATTGCTCACTGTATTTTGCCTGTCAGTTTTGATCAAGCCCATCTAAAGAGGGGATGCATGTTTAAAATATCACAGCATAATCATTTGAATCAAATACAGGTTTGCATTAAAGCTTTGGTGTGTGATTTGTGGCTAAAGTTATTTTAAATCTTCAAAATTTGCCATATATTGGTCAGAATAATCATTGACTCTGAATGCAAATCATCCTTTCCATACCAATGTTTGTCTCGCCTATGTGTGTGTGAATGGATGGTTTTTACAAGACTTTATGACCCCCTCCCCCTCGAGCCAGACTCTGAGGCCTGGTCTACACTAGGCGTTTATGTCGAATTTAGCGCCGTTACATCGAATTAACCCTGCACCCGTCCACACCACGAAGCTATTTAGTTCGACATAGAGCTCTCTTAAATTCGACTTCTGTACTCCTCCCCAACGAGGGGAGTAGCGCTAAATTCGAAATGGCCATGTCGAATTAGGCTAGGTGTGGATGGAAATCGACACTAATAGCTCCGGGAGCTATCCCACAGTGCACCACTCTGTTGACGCTCTGGACAGCAGTCCGAGCTCGGATGCTCTGACCAGCCACACAGGAAAAGCCCCGGGAAAATTTGAATTCCTTTTCCTGTCTGGGCAGTTTGAATCTCATTTCCTGTTTGGACACCGTGGCGAGCTCAGCAGCACTGGCAACGATGCAGAACTCTCCAGCAGAGATGGCCATGCAATCTCAGAATAGAAAGAGGGCCCCAGCATGGACTGATCGGGAAGTCTTGGATCTGATCGCTGTGTGGGGCGATGAGTCCGTGCTTTCCGAGCTGCGCTCCAAAAGACGGAATGCAAAGATCTATGAGAAGTTCTCTAAAGCCATGGCAGAGAGAGGATACAGCCGGGATGCAACGCAGTGCCGCGTGAAAATCAAGGAGCTGAGACAAGGCTACCAAAAAACCAAAGAGGCAAACGGACGCTCCGGATCCCAGCCCCAGACATCCCGTTTCTACGAGGCACTGCATTCCATCCTAGGTGCGGCCGCCACCACTACCCCACCACTGACCGTGGACTCTGAGGATGGGATATTGTCCGCGGCCGGTTCCTCGGACTTGTTAGCGGACGGGGAAGATGAGGAGGACGAGGCAGTCGACAGCGCTTGCACTGCTGATTTCACCGACAGCCAGGATCTCTTCATCACCCTTACAGAGATCCCCTACCAACCGTCCCCAGCCGTTACCCCGGACACAGAATCAGGGGAAGGATCAAGCAGTAAGTGTTTTAAACATCTAAACATTTATTTTTAACAGAACTGGAATATTAATAATATTAACAATGGGTTTTTCATGATTTGTTTGCCCTAGGCGCTTAACTATTTAGTCCCAACTATTTAAAAAAAATCTAGCAATGTCCGGTTTTTCATGATTCTGCTGCCCAAGCCGCTCCACTCTTTAGTTCCTGCCAGTGCAGCTACAGCAAAATCTGGTCTATATGTCCGGGGATAGAGATGAAATCCTCATGGGAGATCTCAACGAAGCTCTCCTGGAGGTAATGTCCAAGCCTGTTCATCAGGTTCCTGGGGAGAGCGGCCTTATTGGGTCCTCCGTGGTACGAAACGTTTCCGCGCCAGGAGACAATCAAGTACTCAGGGATCATTGCCCTGCAGAGCATGGCGGCATACGGCCCTGGTTTTTGCAGGCTTTCCCTAAGCATCCTTTCCTTTTCGCTGTCCGAGATCCTCATCAGGGTGATGTCGCTCATGATGCCCTGCTTTGAATTAGGTAGGGGACTGTTAGTATTGGGACTGCTTTACAGCCACGCGGTGGAGGCGGGAGAGGGGCAGCATACAGGGATCTTTCCCTGGGACAGCCGCGAGGGGGTGGGACAGGGGCAGAGTTGATGCTGTCCTGATTGCTGGCAGCGGAGACTGGCATTGCTTTCAATGTGAAAGGAGGCCAGTGCTACTATTAAAGTTTTAAGCAGCCACAAGTCTACGGCTTACCATGTTTGCCTGCTACACAAATTCCGGTGTCCTGCCCCGCCACTGCAAGACCCCAGGCACTGAAGGCGAGGGCCGAAAATTCGACCTTGTCCTGAGTGCGCATGTGATAGGTGCAGTGCATGGTCTTGTTCTCAGAGAAAGACTATGTTCTTTGTTCACAACTTCATTTATCTGTCTCAGGAATTCACTCCCTTTTTCCCATTCCCACAGACACATCTGCGACTGTCTCCCAACCCAGCCTGGCATCACACTCCCAGAGGCTAGCGCAGATTAGGCGGAGGAAGAAGAAGATGCGGGAGGACATGTTCTCAGAACTAATGTGCTGCTCCCGAGCCCAGGCAGCCCAGCAGACACAGTGGAGGGAGAACTTGTCCCAAATGCACCGAGCAAACATGGAACGGGAGGAGAGGTGGCAGGAAGACCAGCAGGCAACTCAAACGCTGCTTGGACTGATGAGGGAGCAAACGGACACGCTCCGGCGCCTTGTGGATGTTCTGCAGGACCGGAGGCAGGAGGACAGAGCCCCGCTGCAGTCTATCTGTAACCACCCTCCCCCGCCACCAAGTCCCATACCCCCCTCACCCAAAGTCCAAAGAAGGAGGGGCGGCAGGGGCCGTGAAAACTCTCACTCCACCCCTGCAGACTGCTCAAGCACCAGAAGGCTCTCATTCCCCAAAATTTGAAAAGTCCTTTCCTTCCCGCCTCACCCAAGCCCCCGTCCAAGTTTCACCCGCCCGTTTCATGTGTGGTTGTTAATAAAAAATACATTTCTGTTCATTACTGTTTCCATCATGTTCTTTTGGAGGAGAGTCTGTCTGAAGGGGGGGAAGGGGCTTGGTAATTGGACAGGACAGTCACCTTTAGCAGGGTACAGAGGCGGGGGCAGGTCCAGCAGCAGGGCACATACACAGTGCAGTGACTAGTTACCCTGGTCAATCTGGGAGGTGGGTTTCATGTTCTGTGTGTGGGGGGGGGTTGCTCTGTGACTTTGTGGCGGGGGAGGGCAGTTAAAGATCTTATGCAGCGGTCCTTATCCTGGATCACAGAGCCACGCAGCAGGGGATCTGTAACCCTCCTCCCCCTGCCAGAAAGTCACATAGCCGACACATACACGCAGTCCCGCCCAGGACGGCTGGCAGGCTCCGTTGAAACAACCAGTCCACCAGTGCGGAGCCTGTCATTCCTGGAGTTTAGAGGCATCATTTGCATCACTACACTACATCCGCCCCCCACCACAGTCTGCGTCCCAGGTTTAAAACATTCCCGTGAAAACAGTAATAAAGACAACGGTGTTCATTAACAAAATAGAACTGATTTTATTTTTTGGGAAGGGGAAGGGGGTGAAGGGGGTATGTAACTGGAGAGGATAGTCAACATTAACTGGGTAAAGAAACGGGGGCAGGTTCAGCTTCTGTGTCCACAAACTTTAAAGGCACTGGTTACCCTGCTCACTCTGGAACCTAGCTTTCAAAGCCTCCCGGATGCACAGCGCATCCCGCTGGGATCTTCTAATCGCCCGGCTGTCTGGCTGGGCGTAATCAGCAGCCAGGCTATTTGCCTCAACCTCCCACCCCGCCATAAAGGTCTCCCCCTTGCTCTCACAGAGATTGTGGAGCACGCAGCAAGCTGCTATAACAATGGGGATATTGGTTTCGCTGAGATCACAGTGAGTCAGTAAGCTTCTCCATCTCCCTTTGAGACGGCCAAAAGCACACTCCACCACCATTCTGCACTTGCTCAGACGGTAGTTGAAGAGTTCTTTTTCAGTGTCCAGGGCGCCAGTATAGGGCTTCATGAGCCAGGGCATTAGCGGGTAGGCTGGGTCCCCGAGGATGACTATAGGCATCTCCACATCCCCAAGAGTTATTTTGTGGTCCAGGAAGTAAATCCCTTCCTGCAGCCGTCTAAACAGACCTGAGTTCCTGAAAACGCGAGTGTCATGAACCTTGCCCGGCCATCCGACGTTGATGTTTGTAAAACGTCCCCTATGGTCCACCAGTGCTTGCAGCACCATTGAAAAGTAGCCCTTTCGGTTGATGTACTGGCTGGCCTGGTGGTCCGGTCCCAGGATAGGGATGTGAGTCCCATCTATAGCCCCACTGCAGTTTGGGAATCCCATCGCGGCAAAGCCATCTATGATGACCTGCGCGTTTCCCAGGGTCACTACCTTTGAGAGCAGTACCTTAACGATTGCGTTGGCTACTTGCAGGACAACAACCCCCACGGTAGATTTGTCCACGCCAAAGTGGTTCGCGACTGACCGGTAGCTGTCCGGCGTTGCAAGCTTCCAGAGGGCTATGGCCACTCGCTTCTGGACAGTCAGGGCTGCTCGCATCCGGGTGTCCTTGCGCTTCAGGGCAGGGGACAGCAACTCACAAAGTTCCAGGAAAGTCCCCTTCCGCATGCGAAAGTTTCGCAGCCACTGGGATTCATCCCAGACCTGCAGCACTATGCGGTCCCACCAGTCCGTGCTTGTTTCCCGGGCCCAGAATCGCCATTCCACAACATCCACATGACCCATTGCCACTGTGATGTCCTCGGCGCTGGGTCTCGTGCTTTCTGACAGGTCTGTGCTACTCTCAGACTTCAGATCCTCACCCCGCTGCCGTAGCCTCCTCGCCTGATTTCTCTGTATCTGCCTCTGGGAAAGGTGGATGAGAAGCTGCGAGGTGTTGAGAATGGCCACAACTGCAGCGATGGTCGCAGTGGACTCCATGCTCGCAGTGCTGTGGCGTCCGCGCTGTCACTGACCAGAAAAGTGCGCGAACTGATTGCCCGCCGGCGCTTTCAGGGAGGGAGGGCGGGAGTGACGGTTGGATGACGACAGTTACCCAAAAGCACCCTCGACACATTTTTTTCCCCAGAAGGCATTGGCGGCTCGACCCAGAATTCCAATGGGCAGCGGGGACTGCGGAAACTGTGGGATAGCTGCCCACAGTGCACCGCTTCCAATGTCGACGCTTGCCCCGTTAGTGTGGACTCACAAAGTCGAATTACTGTCCTTAGTGTGGACACACACGTTCGACTTTGCAATATCGATTCCACATATTCGATTTAAGTGAAATCGAACTACCCTCGTAGTGTAGACATACCCTGAGTCCAGTCGGGAGAGGGACCCCCCCGCGCCGGTGCCGCTTCCCCTGCCGGGCCGCTGGGGCTGTAGGGCCAGCAGCGGTGACCCTGTCTGCCAGCTGCGAGCGAGCAGGAGCGGGCGGAGGGCCAGGGTCAGCGGACCCACCCAGCCACACCATTAATTGCAGTGTAGACATTCTGGCTCAGGTTGTAGCCTGAGCTCTGGGACCCCCCTACCTCACAGAGCCCAGGCTTCAGCCCAAGCCTGAATGTTTACACCACAATTAAACAGCCCCTTAGCCCGAACCCTGTGAGCCCAAGTCAGCTGGCCTGGGCCAGACGCAGGTGTCTAATTGCAATGTAGACATACCCTGAGGTGTGGCCACAGCATGTGGAATACAGGCTTTTTCTCCCCTCTTCTGCACTGTGAGCATGTTGCAGCTATTTTTTAATCCTTATGAGGCTCTGTTGCACCAGGTGTTCACTTGTAATCAGTAAGTTTGAATACAGAATGTGGGATCAGTCCTGCAGTCTGTACTAAGGGAAAACATCCAAGCTTTATTTTGATTAGACTAGTTATCTTGTCTGTGCCATGGGCTAGATAGATTGTGGCTTCCAAGCCCCTGCCTGGCATGCAGTGATGGTGAAAAGCACTACCTCAGAAGGCACACTCTCCAGTACTGCTCCTTGAGCATGGCATGTGTGTGGTGCCCTTTGCACAAGCCCACATTGATTTACCAGCAACTTCTTCGCGGGGGCGGGGGGTGAGGGCAAAACAAGAGGCCCCCCAAGCTGGGGCAGATTGGCAAGAGCAAGAGAGGTAAGGGCCGGGCTCGCCCCGTTTCCTAAAGCCTTCCAGCCCCCAGCTGGGGGAAGCGGGGGTCTCCCCCGAGCCCGCCCCGCTCCCTTCTCCGCAGCTGTTTGGAATCGGAGTCACTTCACCCCGCACCCTCCCTGGGAGTCCCCCCTTTGGCCGCCAGGTTTCACACCTGCTTGGCCATTCCCCCACTGGATAGCCATGCAAAGTATAGGGGAAACTGAGGCACACAGGATTCATCGAAATCTTTCAGAATCAGAACATTTGTCACAACTTGAGCCTCCCTCCCCCCAACCCTGCTGGACAGTCGCCCTCCTTGGCTTATTTCTTTCCTCCCCTATTTTTTATTTTATTTTCACCCCCCCCCCAATCACTCAATGTCCCCACCCCCGCTGGCGCCTTCCTCCACAAGAGAGGAGCTGCTTCCCAGCGGGCTGGGGGGTGTAGGAACTGCTATGCTTAGCCCCCTCCCAAAAGAACGTGGCTCCCTGCCCCCATGCCCACCAGGGCCAGCGGCCCCCTGCATCAGCAGAGCAGAACGGCGGGGCTAGAGCTGCTGGAGGCCGGAGCCAGCGGCTGCGAGATGCACCTGGCGACTCTATAAAAGCCCCCCCCCCAGCACCCCGCGCTCTCGCTGCCTCCCGGCAGATCCCCCCACAGGCACACATACAGCCGCAGCAAAAGCAGGAGTAAGTTGATCCATTCATTGCTTACCTGGAGCAGCATGCAGCAAGCATCCAGCAGGCAGGTCCCGCTCTGGCTCCTAGCCTAGGGGGGTCATGTCGCTGGCGGGTCGGGTCGGGTCGAGGGGGGCGGGGGACTCAGTCTCTCTGCCCACTGCCGGCGATTACAAGGGATTCCGGTTGGCAGAAGTCAGCGGGTGGAACCCCTGAGTGGCAGCGGGCTGAGCCGCTCAGCCCACTGCCTGTCTGGGGTCCCGGCCGCAGGCCCTGCTCAGCCCGCTGCCAGTCTGGGGTTCTGGCTGCCGGATCCTTGCCAGCCGGGGTCCCGGCCGCAGGTCCCGCTCAGCCCGCTGCCAGCCTAGGTGAACAGAACCCCAGACCAGCAGCTGGCTGAGCGGTGTTGTGGCGTAAGAGCAACATTTTAATTTAATTTTAAATTGAGCTTCTTAAACATTTTGAAAACCTTGTTTATTTTACAATACAACACTAGTTTATTTATATAATATATAGACTTATAGAGAGAGACCTTCTAAAAAACATTAAAATGTATTACCGGCACGTGAAACCTTAAATTAAAGTGAATAAATGAAGACTCGGCACACCACTTCTGAAAGGTTGCCGACCCCTGGTCTAGATGGTGCTTGGTCCTGCCATGAGTGCAGGGGACTGGACTTGATGACCTCTCGAGGTCCCTTCCAGTCCTACTGTGACACTCTATACCTTGGGGGAGCGCCCTGTAACCCCCATATTCCTCATTTTGTATATGTAAACCTTGCCATGTGAGGTATCAGGGGAAAGGTTATGATCTGCTGAAAGTCATTTCTCTGTCCATACATGTGTATCATTAATGCATATGAACTTATGTGAATGTGTTGTATAGTTGTCACTAAAACATGCTGTAAATTGGGGAATCCGCCAGATATTAGCTTCCCAGAGACAACAGCAAGGAAAGTAACCAACGCC
Organism: Terrapene triunguis; assembly: GCF_002925995.2. Taxonomy (NCBI): domain Eukaryota; kingdom Metazoa; phylum Chordata; order Testudines; family Emydidae; genus Terrapene; species Terrapene triunguis. The sequence goes on from NW_020715397.1 coordinate 73,007, forward strand.
CGGGCGGGGTGTCAACAGCCATTGTCCAGCAAGGGAGCTACAATGCAATGACTCACCTGCATGAGGCCACACCAGGGGAATTGCTCAACCTTGCCTGGAGACTCAGCAATGCCCCCGGACATGCCTGGACTTGTGCTCCCCAAGCACATGGGACTGAGGGCATAAAAACCAAACACAGGGGCCCATGCTTGGCCTTTCTCCTGCCCTCACCATGCGGAAAGCAACTAGGACATTCGGAAGGCTCCAACAGAGGGGACTGGCCTAGGCTTAGGGGACAAATCTGTATATTAAGGACTGCAATATCCAGTGGGGTGAGAAAAACGGCTTAATCTAGATGTTGCCCAGTCTAGTAGGGTTGAGAGATTAGACTGCATGCTTATATTTTATTTTATTTCGGTAACTACTCTGACTTTTTGCCTAACACTTATAGTCACTTAAATTCTATCTTTATAGTCAATAAACTTCTTTTACTGTTTATCTTTACCAGTGAGTTTGTATGAAGTGTGTGGCAAGTCTGCTCAGATTTTACAAAAGTTGGGGGTATATCCACTTTCCATTGATAAAGTGGTGAACCAATTAATAAATTAGTTAATTTATTACTAATAAATTCCTGAGGTACAGTGCCGGGAGCTGGGGGGATTTGGCTCTGGTGTGATCCATAAGTGGCTCTGGGAGCGTTCACGCAATCGAGCTGGGTGTGGGGCTCCACATGCTGTTGTGCTGAGTGATCACAGTGCCTGGAGGAGTTTGCTGCTGGTCACTAGCAAGGCACTGTGAGAGACAGCCCAGGCTGGGGAGAGTTAAGGGGGTACAGGGGTCCCACAGTCTCAGGTTGCACCCCGGGGGTCCCATCACACCCACCATTCTATGATTCTATAAACCAGCACAAGCAGAGCACCTCTGGATTGTACACAGACATACTAGATGATGATGTCTCCCACCCCCACCCCCATCAAAACAGCCTCAGGCCTAAGGGAAGGTGCACGGAGTTCTGAATGAAGAGACCTTGAAGTCAAAACTCACTTCTCCCGCAGACCAGTGGTAATAATTTCGTGGCCTATAACCAAAATGGGAAGGGAAACAAACTGGGAATGTCTAATAATAGCAGACGAAACTCACAGACACCGGTCTCGGAAAGAATCTCCCAAATCTAAGACTCAGCTGTACTGTCTGTAAAATGGAGCTACTCAAGCTGTGTGTTATGCATCCCCCGTTGTGGCTGGATGCCTGTTTCCTTTGATCACTGTCCTAAGGTGTCCCTCGGGATCACAGTATCTTATCCCTTCCAGAGCTGATTTCTGCCAGCCCCCTCCAAGTGCTCCTGAGTTCCACAGTGCGGCCCAGAACAGTGAGAATCAGTGGGGCAATCCGAATAGCAGTCCTAGTCTGGAGTTGTGATGAGCACTTAGGATGCCAGGTTTTGTTTGTGACCAGTAAAGTGCTGTGATGCTCCCAGTTCCTCTTGGCATTCCTACCGGGGCAGAGTTAAGGTTGTGTGGGAAATGTCACCTCAACTCTCCAAAAGTGCAAAGTTTGTGTTTATTTTTTCCTTATAACACTAACCTTCTAGTAGGGGCCAGAGAACCCACCTCCATATTTCCTGGTTTTCCAGTGTTTGAGTTCTGGAAATTAAACTCTCACATTTTGGACGAGCGTGAAGAGCACAGGGCAGAACTGAGTGCCTGCACCCGTAACTCCATATTAACAAAAGTTTGGTGTGTAAATTTCCCTTGTTTTATGAGACGGCAGGGTTAGTGGTGGAGACATGATTGAGACACATAGGGAGCCTTCTGGGTGTTCCTTAGCTACCCGCTCTGTCACTCTTTCTGGCCCCTCCATTCCTCTGGCAGGATTGGAGAGGCCAAGGAGAGGAGGAAGGCCAGTGACTGAAGGACTGTGAGCAGTGCATCTAGCAGATGGAAGCAGCATTGGGGGAAGGGGAGCTCTGGACTCCCTACCCCTCCAGTTGGTGCCCATTGTGGAGAGAAAGGGCTCAATGCTTCCCTTGTCCTCTGGTGGAGGGGAGGAGAACCCCAGAACTCCAACCCTCATCAGGAACCCTTCCCCCACCTGCTACCACTTCTGACAGTAAAGGGAGTGCAGAGCCTCTTCCTTAGAGCTTGCCAGAAACTGCATTTCTGTTCCATGAAATATTCCAAAAATATTAGCAGTGAGTCTTCCGGTTCCCAGTCCAGTGCACCTTCCCCTAGACTGAGGTTATTTTGTTGGGGGAGGTCTTGCTATCAAAAAACAGTCTGATAATTTTTTTTAATTTTGGAGGTGGTTCTTGGTACCGTTTGCTAGGTCTCACTGGGATAAGTCCAGTGATATACGTTCTAGGTAGATACTGCCCATAGAATTCTCTCTATTAGCATAAAAATAAGTCTTTATAACAAAGTTTGAAATTTTAAAAACAGATCATTTGGGGGGAGATTGTGTCTCATGAACCCCTTGTCCAAATAACACCAAATTTGCACCACCCACTCTACACCATGTCCTGAACTGACATCAGTTTTCAAGCCAATCTATGTATGTGGACTTTCGAAAGCTTTGAAAAATTGGCTTTAGTCAATTGCAACCTTAACTATGGCATGGCTACTTAATCAGATGGTCTATGCACAAGAAGGCAGAATTAAGGTTGCATGGGCAACTGAACTTTGTTATTTCCTGACTTTTGAGTGACTGACTTTGCCTTTTTCTTGTTCTCTAAATAATTTTACTATGGAAATTTCTATATAGAATCCCAAAGTGTGCTTTGTATTTTACGTATATTTAGGACGGCAGATCCGCACCATGAAGAGAATAGTCCCAGATCCCAGTCCTGAAAACCATGCAAGCAAATGTGTGTGTATTTGCAGGGTTGGGCCTTCCAAGAGAGTGTTGACAGTAGTAAGCACTAAGCTCGGTAGGAAGTTTTTGAACGTTTAGGATACAGTCAAAGAAGAGAATCAGAGATGCAGTGAGACCTTTTCTGTATTTTATTGCTTTCCTATTTGGATTTTGTTAAACCTCCTTTTCTGTGCTATTCCCTCTCCTGTCAGTCCAATATGTAAATGCATCTTACAAATGTAAAATTACTCCATTGTCATTGTCCTTTGAGCTCGCTATTACCTCCATTCAGATTCTCTCCACTTTTACAGCCATGGCCCTCTTGATTCGAATGGCTCACTACCTGCTGTGTGTACACATCAGCAATAATATAATATAATATAATATAATTAATATATGGAGATACACCTATCTCCTAGAACTGGAAGGGACCCTGAAAGGTCATTGAGTCCAGCCCCCTGCCTTCACTAGCAGGACCAATGACAGAGGTTCTCTTCCCTCTGTTCAGTTAGTTAAATCCTGGTCTGGATTTTGTTTCTCTTTTGCTTTTCAGGTTGTTTACGGTTGTTCAGAGCATGATTGTAACTCTGCCTTCCCTAACCTGCTGTAAGATTAAAGTCTTTCAATAACCTTTCAAAAGTCAAAGGTACAGTTCTAGTACTGCCAATATCGTTCTCTAGAATGCCTTACTCTCTGCCATAACGGTATCGATACGTGGAATACTGAACACCAATGAGGTTAGAGCTCTCATGTAAAGAGAACATGGCCCGCACGAGAGTCTGTACAGTAACTGTAACTACATTTGTGGTGTGTTCTAGGTCTGGACAAATCTCCCAGTAACAAGTCTGGCCTCTGTGGAGAACGCAGCCATTGAGATGCCGGCTCTGGGTCGTCCTTTCCAGTTGGGGATGCTGTATGATTGCCGCACAGACTCCATCATCCCAGGTAACTGCACAAAACACTGATTCCATTGATTTGGGGAAGGGGGGACTCCAAGCCTTTGCAGTCTATCATAAGATGTACATTGCTAAGTCTTCTAACCCAAGGTTGGTTCTTATATTAGGCCTAATGTCGTCTTATGCTAACGATTATACTACCAGGCCTCAAACGAAACACTAGGCCTTAGGCTCATTGCAAAACCCATTTCAAAATAATCTTTTAAGTTTCTTTCCTTAGCCCTATTTGCATTATAACTTTAGTTTCATTTGCCCTCATTTAGTAAGCATCTTAACTCTTCCTAAGGTTTAAATGATTATTTACCTGATCACCTGAGCTCAGGTTATGGTCAAAGATCAATATCCAGTAACTCACACAATTAAAATAGTTCCAGGTAGCCACTGTCACACTGTCTGGCGTGGCTCACAACCATGAGTGCCTATCTCAGGGCAGACTGTCAAAAACAGGGCAGAGAGCCTAAACTGGTTCTGTGGTCTATACTCAGATTTCACCAAGCCAGTAACAAATGTGAACTCCTGGATCATTACACCAGTCTTACCATGCAGTCACAGACAAATAGACTCTCCAGTCCACCTTGCAGCCCAGACAAACTGGACTCAATTGACACTCTAGATCAGGGGTTTTCAAAGTCTGGGTCGCAGCTGGTCAGGGAAAGCCACTGGCGGGCCGCAGATGCTTTGTTTACCTGAGCGTCCGCAGGAACTGCCACTCGCAGCTCCCAGTGGCCACGGTTTGCCGTTCCCAGCCAGCGCGGGCCAGGCCACCGCTTCCCGCAGCCCCCATTGGCCGGGAACCGCGAATCGCGGCCACTGAGAGCTGCGAGCAGCGGTACCTGTGGACGCTCAGGTAAACAAAGCGACCGCAGCCTGCCAGCGGCTTTCCCTCACCAGCCACGACCCAGCCTTTGAAAACCCCTGTTCTAGATCCTACCTACACTGAAGCCAATGCCCATAACCATTCCTGTAATAAACCTTTAGATAGTTGATTAACTAGGAAAAAGGAATGTGAGTTATTTACAGGTTAAAGTTGTAGTGATCTGTCTGTTCAAAGCGTCTTTCAGGGCAGACCCAGGAAGTGCCCCAGGGATCTCTGGCTTCAGTTTAGAGTCTAATATACAGGTGACCTGGTCTGGTCCCCAGCTATGAGTTTGTCAGTTCTTAGCTAATGCCTGCAGCCTGGGCAAGAGCTGGCATCTGTCCTGCCAGCGTTACAGCCACATCCCTTGTTTCTGTCTGTGGCCTGTATCCTAGCAGGGGTCAAGGCCTGGATTTGCTTAGACTGAGAACCTGCACTGCCTGTGGGCACTATAGTGCAACTGTCATTTTGGGAAGAGAACGACGACGTGGGGCACAAGAGGCAGTGGTGCGCATGGCAGCAGTGGCTGAGTGCCGTGAGAAAGTGGTGTCGTGCTGCCTTAAGGAGGACGTGCAAGCTGCATGCAGAGCTGGAAGAGCGTAGATAGGGGGTGCAGTTTCTAATGACAGATGAATCCGCCTGTGCTGAGCAGCAGTTCTGGACCCGACCCACAAGCACTGAGTGGAGGGACTACCCTGTCATGCAGACATGCGATGACCAGCGATGGGCTCGGGACTTATATGCGAATCCTGGAGCTGTGAGATGAGCTTGTTCCAGCCCTTGAGCACTAGGACAAAAGGATGAGAGAAGCAACACCAGTCACAAGTGGGTGCTCCACCGGATTGTTACAGTGACTATCAGTCCGGTATTGGAGAGTCAACTGTTGGTTCTGTAGTGATATATGTGTAGCCCCCCTCCTGGTCACTGGCCCAGTCTGAGGTTGTTCAAGATAGGGCAAGTCGGCCTTGTGACTTTTTACACAACTTTGGGAACCTGGGCCTGAGGCTCCTCTGTGTGCTCCGTGTTGTGGGTCGGTGTGTGTCACCTCAGACCAGACCCCCTCAGGCAAACTGCCAGGAAGAGGCTTTATTCTGTAAAGAAACATAGAGCAGATTCCAGTCCAGCAGCCTCCCCTCTGCTTGCTGCCTCCTGCCCCCCGCTTCAGTCAGTGCTGAGACCCCAGGCTGGGAGGGCAGAGGGAACTCCCCAGCAGGAACCAGGAAGGTCTCCCAACATGCTGCAGTTTGTAGCCCACACCTTGTAGGTCCCGCTGCTGCTGCTGAAGCACAGTGGACCTTGGACTATCTGTGTTTGCCAAGCAAGCTTTGATTTGCTACTCCACAGCTGCTGAAGGTGGGCGAGATCCATGAAATAACTGCAGGCTTTGTGTGAATGGGTTTCCTGAACTGTGCTGGAGCCATCGATGGAGAGCATGTGCCCCTCCAGCCCCCAAAGTGCACATGGGTCTATAAACTGAAAAAGAGATGGTCACTAGTTATGCAGGCCATGGTGGACCATCAATCATAGAATCATAGAATATCAGGGTTGGAAGGGACCTCAGGAGGTATCTAGTCCAACCCCCTGCTCAAAGCAGGACCTAATCCCAACTAAATCATCCCAGCCAGGGCTTTGTCAAGCCTGACCTTAAAAACCTCTAAGGAAGGAGATTCCACCACCTCCCTAGGGAACCCATTCCAGTGCTTCACCACCCTCCTAGTGAAAAAGTTTTTCCTAATATCCAACCTAAACCTCCCCCACTGCAACTTGAGACCATTACTCCTTCTTCTGTCATCTGGTACCACTGAGAACAGTCTAGATCCATCCTCTTTGGAACCCCCTTTCAGGTAGTTGAAAGCAGCTATCAAATCCCCCCTCATTCTTCTCTTCTGCAGACTAAACAACCCCAGTTCCCTCAGCCTCTCCTCATAAGTCATGTGCTCCAGCCCCCTAATCATTTTTGTTGCTCTCCGCTGGGCTCTTTCCAATTTTTCCACATCCTTCTTGTAGTGTGGGGCCCAAAACTGGACACAGTACTCCAGATGAGGCCTCATCAATGTCGAATAGAGGGGAATGATCACGTCCCTCGATCTGCTGGCAATGCCCCTACTTATACAGCCCAAAATGCCGTTAGCCTTCTTGGCAACACTGTTGAATCATATCCAGCTTCTCGACCACCGTAACCCCTAGGTCCGTTTCTGCAGAACTACTGCCTAGCCACTCGGTCCCTAGTCTGTAGCAGTGCATGGGATTCTTCCGTCCTAAGTGCAGGACTCTGCACTTGTCCTTGTTGAACCTCATCAGGTTTCTTTTGGCCCAATCCTCTAATTTGTCTAGGTCCCTCTGTATCCTATCCCGACCCTCCAGCGTATCTACCACTCCTCCCAGTTTGGTGTCATCTGCAAACTTGCTGAGAGTGCAGTCCACGCCATCCTCCAGATCATTAATGAAGATATTGAACAAAACCGGCCCCAGGACCGACCCTTGGGGCACTCCGCTTGAAACCGGCTGCCAACTAGACATGGAGTCGTTGATCAATACCTGTTGAGTCCGATGATCTAGTCAGCTTTCTATCCACCGTATAGTCCATTCATCCAGCCCATACTTCTTTAACTTGCTGGCAAGAATACTGTGGGGGACTGTATCAAAAGCTTTTCTAAAGTCAAGGAATAACACATCCACTGCTTTCCTCTCATCCACAGACCCAGTTATCTCCTCATAGAAGGCAATTAGGTTAGTCAGGCATGACTTGCCCTTGGTGAATCCATGCTGACTGTTCCTGATCACTTTCCTCTCCTCTAAGTGCTTCAGAATTGATTCCTTGAGGACCTGCTCCATGATGTTTCCAGGGACTGAGGTGAGGCTGACTGGCCTGTAATTCCCCGGATCCTCCTTCTTCCCTTTTTTAAAGATGGGCACTACATTAGCCTTTTTCCAGTCATCCGGGACCTCCCCCGATTGCCATGAGTTTTCAAATATAATGGCCAATGGATCTGCAATCACATCCGCCAACTCCTTTAGCACCCTCGGATGCAGCGCATCCGGCCCCATGGACTTGTGCTCGTCCAGCTTTTCTAAATAGTCCTGAACCACTTCTTTCTCCACAGAGGGCTGCTCACCTCCTCCCCATACTGTGCTGCCCAGTGCAGCAGTCTGGGAGCTGATCTTGTTCGTGAAGACAGAGGCAAAAAAATCATTGAGTACATTAAAGGGAGATTAAAGGACACCTGTGTTGGATGCACCACCAAAGTGCAAGATGCTAGGGTGACAGGCCCCATCTACATACAGTATATTTAGAGAACATATTGTATTTTACATGGAAAGCATGAAAACATCAAAAAACCACTATACTGAAATGGGTCAGACAGTGTGAGCCAGAGATTCCTTGGTACCGATACTGGGCATGTGTATTGGTGTGTTCCTGGCCCACTGGGCCTGCAGAAGGTGGAACCATTAGGGGATTCCCAGTCTTTGGAGCCTGACCACCAGGAATAGGGGAGGGACAGGTTTTACCTGTTTTCAAGAGACTGGGAGAGGTGATAAAAAGGCTGAGTTTAAACTGACTCAGCGTTTTTCCTTTGATCCAGCAGGGTAGAAAGATATGGCCTACCGTGGCCCCATAGGACTGATGGGCAAGTCCTGGCACCTTAGTAAGCATGTAGAACTTTTTATTGTTTTTGATATGTTTTCTCTGTGATGCCTTTTCCGTAGGAATAAATGCACTTTGCTCTGTAAGAGAGAGAGAGTGTGGTAACTGCTGGCATACGCTGGTCATTGTATACAGAGAGAAAGCAAAGCACAGCCACTGGCCTTTTGGAAACCTGGCTTGTTGGGGATACCGACCGCAGTTTATGGCAGGGAGCTGTGCAGCCTTAAAACCCCTGCTCAGAAGGGAGCGGGACAAGGGTTCCTGTGCAGAGACAGGTGATGGCTGGAGGCATGAGACCTGACTGAGCACTGTTGGAGTGGGTCAGAGAGCAGGGGAGATACAAGTGCAATTACTCTGAAACTGTGACATCAGGATATTCAGGAGACAGAGTCTATTCAATAGTAGGCAGGAAGGTGCATTGTTCACCCCCCTCCCACCCAGAATCATGTGGATATCAATAGGGTATCTGTGCCCACTGTTATTTTGGCAAACCTGGCTTAGCCTCTATTTCCCTGAGATATGCAGGCCTAACTTGACATGTGAGCACCTGGCCTCTTCTGCTTCAGCTACACACTGAGCAGGTGCAGGTGGAATGTGCTTTTGGCCAACTGAAGGCAAGAGGGTGCTGTCCTCAAAACCATTTGGACTGCAGTGTGTATAATGCAATGCCACTTCATAGAGGAGTGCCGTGCACTACACAATAGACAGGAGCATAAGAGGGAGTATTTTGGACCAGAGTGAGTCAGTGATTGCGCTGGTGTGTAGGCTGGTTATACATAGCCTGCCAGTTCACCTCTGGAAAGTGGGGCAGCGTCTAAGAGAGCATGGAAATAAGGATGCCTTGTGTTCCCTCATGTTTGATCTGGAAGGAGAGGACATTGGTGATGGGTAATGATATTGTTGATGCTGTAGCATAACCATGAGATTGATCTTTTGCATTAATTTTACAAATATGAATGTGACAATTGAGAGACAATGGAGAGTCATAATGTTGTTGCCCGGTTTTGTATCTTTTTGGTTAATTTTACAACTATGAATTTTTTAAATATTATCTTTCTTTAAGAGTTTACCTGTTATTCTTTGCAACACCGCAACAGAGGATTGTTGTAAAAATGTATTTGTTAAAAGTCTTTCACAAAAGTAGTCCAGCAGCCAAAAACCAAAGTGCAAAGGAAAGAAATCCCAACATGTGCAAATCAAAACTGTAAAAACCCAAACACTGGTAGGAATATACAACAAAACCTAAGATTATATGAAGTGCAGTGTCACCTGTAATGGAATTGCACATCATCAGAGTATGGGGTCTGTGACGGGTTCGGTCACAGAGACCCCCTTGGGACTGTCACTTGGTGTGCTGAAGTACCACTGAGAATATCCCCCTGCCAGAACGGGCACCCCTCAATTCTGTCTTGCTGAGCTAGACACTCCAGTTCAGCTCCAGCACAGACTCAGAGATTGGGCCACACCCCTCTGCAGTTGCTCAGACACTGAGATTCACTCAGCCCTGGGGCTTCTCAGTTAACAGGGACTTTCCCAGCGCCCAGGATCCAGCCTTTCTGGGAGTCTGAACCCCAGATAAATCCATCTTACTCTGTATAAAGCTTATACAGGGTAGTTCATAAGTGTTCGTCCTCTTTATCACTGGAGGAGAGATATGCACAGCTGTTTGCCCTCCCCCCCCCGTAACAATTACTTACACTGGGTTCATTAATAAACAAAAGCGATTTTATTAAGTATAAAAAGTAGGATTTAAGTGGTTATAAAAGATTACAAACAGAACAAAGTAAGTTACTAAGTAAAATAAAACAAACACACAAAGCTAAACTTAATACACTAAGAAACTGGTTACATGGAATATCTCACGCTCAAATTTGTTCCAATAAGCTTCTTTCACAGACTAGACTCATTCCTAGTCTGGGCCCAATCCTTCCCCCTGATTTAGTCTTTGTTAGTTCCAGAAGACATCTTAGGTTGTAAGCAGGAGTTTTCTTATGACTGGCAGCAGCAGCTGCCGCCCCCTTTGTTCTGCTCCACACCCTTAAATAGATTTTAGCAAAGGGCAGAAGTCCTTTGTCCCAGTTTGACCCCCTCTCGCTCTCCTCATGGAAAAGTAAATGGTTTAAGATGGATTCCAGTATCAAGTGACATGGTCATATGTCTCTGTAAGACCCCAGTGTCCATTTTCTCTGGGCTCGCCCGCACCTACACAGGAAGGCTTGCAGGTAAACAAAGCCATTCACAACTTCTGGTTTCTTATTTGAGAGTCACCAAGTTTCTGAAGTACCCTTAATGACCCTTGCTTTGCATAATTACATAGTGATACAAATTCATATCTCATCTTTCTAACTTCAGACATAGAAATAATACATACATGCAAATAGGATGAACACATTCAGTGGATTATAACCTTTGTAATGATAACTGAAATATGCTTTATGCTAAATGCCCTGTGTAAGGTATGTCGTATTCATATTTACAAGCATATTTTTATAAAGCCAATGGAGTGCAACATCACAGGGTCTCTTTTCCCCAGTGCTGGCATGGGGTAGAGTACATTGGGTACTGCTGATTCTGCAATTCCTTGATTCATGGATTGGCTCATCCCATATCCTGAGTTCTCCATGGGCTGCAGAACATAGACTCATAGACTTTAAGGTCAGAAGGGACCATAACGATCATCTAGTCTGATCTCCTGCACAATGCAGGCCACAGAACCTCACCCACCCGCTCCTGTAATAGGCCTACAAACAGTGTGTATGAGCAAGCTGGGGTTCTGGACAAGGGCGTTCTGGGTTGATGTGTCAAATAGTCTCTCATACATGTCCGACTGAAGTTTCAATCTCTATCTTTCATGTTCCAGTCATGCCTCAATAAGGGCTTGTCTACACTGGCAAGTTTGTGTGCAGTAAAGCAGCTTTGAGTGCTGTTACTCCCGAGGTGTACACGCTGCCAAGCCACTTCGTGCGCAGAAACTGCACAGTTGCAGCGCTCTAAAAAAACCACCTCGTCGAGAGGCGTAGAGCTTTCTGCGCTGGGGCTACAGCGCTGCGGTGCCAGTGTAGACACCGTGGTGATTAAAGCGCTGCAATTGGCCTCCGGGAGGTGTTCCACAATGCCTGTTCTCACCTCTCTGGCCATTGGTTTGAACTCTACTGCTCTGCCCTCAGGTGACCAATCATCAGCCCCAACCCGTACATTCCTTTGCAAATTTGAAAGTCCCCTTCGTGTTTGCTCGGTGACGCGTGCAGTGGTCTCAGCACATCTTTCCAGGTGGCCATGCCTGCTCCACGCACCAGGCAATCCCCCGCTTGGAGCAATGCCGAGCTCCTGGACCTCATCAGCATTTGGGAAGAGGAGGCAGTGCAGTCCCAGCTGTGCTCCAGCTGTCGGAATGATGATACCTACGGACAGATTTCACGATGCATGACAGAAAGGGGCCATGACCGGGACACACTGCAGTGTAGGGTCAAAGTGAAGGAGCTGCGGAACACCTACCACAAGGCACGGGAGGGAAACGGCTGCTCCGGTGCTGTGCCCACGAGCTGCCGGTTCTATAAAGAGCTGGATGTGATACTCGGTGGTGACCTCACCTCCACTGCGAAGGCTCCTGTGGATACTTTGTTGGCTAAATTGCCAGCCGAGAGTGGACCAAGCCAGGAGGCGGCAATCTTGGATGAAGAGAGGGAGGTGTAACTAGAGGCAGAGGATGACTTGGAGGCCAGAGATGCATGCAGTCAGGAGCTCTCTTCTACCCTGGAGGAGCCTAGCCAGTCACAGCAGTTGGATATTGGTGAAACACAAACAGGAGAGGAGGCCCCTGGTAAGTGGATCTGATTTTGGGAATTGCTGAAGCGAGTTGTTGGGGGCAGGAGGGTTGCAGAAATCAGGCTTGTCTCCCACCGCATGCCTAGTCTGAGCGGCAGAACAGGCTGTTGATAGACTCCCTCAGTTCGCGGGAATCTCTCTCAGAGATCTCCAGGAAACTCTCCTGGAGATACTGGGCAATCCACTGCCACAGGTTCCTCGGCAGAGCTGCTTTGTTTCTTGCCCCATTAACGGTAACTTTCCTGCGCCACTGTGCCGGCATGGGGGGGGGGGGGGGGGGGGGGGAGGGGGCGGCACCACTGCTGCACACAGGCTAGCGCCATAGGGGCCAGGGCAGAAGCTACAGGCTTGAAGAAGACCCTCCCTTGATTCCCTGCTCACCCGCAGCACCAAGATATCTTCCATAATGATCACGTCCCGTGGAAAGTGTGGGGACAGGAATGATTATCAGGCCCACCCTACAGTGTTGGCTCTCCCCAAGTGCCCAAGAGCCACGTGCCCAGTGTACAGCAGGGTCCAGGAACAGTGATTCACCCTGCTCCTGCGGTTACTCACCATTTTGGGGGTCTTGTGGCTTATATGTGCTTGCCTAGGGTCAGCCAGTTAGTGTCAGGTGTGTGAGTACTGGCTGTGTTTCAAAGCACTGAAACAGAGTTGTCTGTTGCAAACAATACTGCTTCTGTAAAATGTTGCATTTAAACTTCACAGAGATGACCTTGGGAGGCCAGCCTCCCTTATTGGCGGCAGAACGGTTGTGAAGAATTCAAAAGCGGCCAAAAAGGACTAAGGAGGACTTTATGCGTGAGGTTATGATGCACTCGGCCGCTGAGAAAAAGGAATTGAAGAAGTGGTGGGACAGCGAGAAGAGGGAACGAAAGGAGAATGCAGTACACCAAAAAGAAGTCATGGAGCAGCTCTTAACAGTTATGGAGCGCGAAGCGGACATGCTCCAGGAGATACTAGCTCTTCAAACCGAGCAGCTCCACACCCGCCCTCCCGTGCAGCTGCTGTCGCAAAACTCTTTCCCATGCGCCCCCCCAGACACCGCCAACACTCTCTTATCAACCTCCTGGCTCCAGTCTCTACCTGCTGCATTCCACTCCTCCCTCCTCACAGTCCAGCCCTGCGGACTCCCACTATCCACTGCACTCAACACCCAGCCCTCTGCAGTTTGGCCCTGCTGAAGTCCAGCACCTGCTGCATCGTACTCCAAAGGAGAAGGTTGGGTATGATCCCTGGACATACACAAATCTGTAGATGTCCCGGGACCCCTCTTCCTCTTGAGACCTTCCCTTCCCCACCCCCCATCCCCCTCCCCGTTGATGAATTTTTTCATTTGACTCTCTCCTCTGGTGGTTGTCTTTCAATAAAAAAATGTTGTTTGTTTGAAATCAATTTTTATTCTATTCAGTGAAAGCAAAAAGAGCCCTGCAAAGCAACATATATACAGCTATGTTAAGGCCCCTTCTTGCATCATGTGCACCAATCACCTCCTAGCATTACAAGCACTGCAATCCCGAGCATAGCAACAAATATTAGAGGCTTTCAGCTTCAAATTGCTGCCTCAAGACATCCCTGATCCTTATGGCCCCGCGCTGTGCCCCTCTAATAGCCCTGGTCTCTGGCTGTTCAAATTCAGTCTCCAGGCGCTGAGCCTCAGCGGTCCAGCCTTGAGTGAAGCTTTCACCCTTCCCTTCACAAATATTATGGCGTGTACAGCGCGCGGCTATAAGCATAGGAATATTGTCATCGGCCAGGTCCAGCTTCCCATACAGGCATCGCCAGCGGGCTTTAAATGGCCAAATGCACACTCAGTCATTCTGCACTTGCTCAGCCTGTTGAACCGCTCCTTGCTGCTGTCAAGTTGCCCCGTGAATGGCTTCATAAGTCACAGCATTAAGGGATAGGTGGGGTCTCCCAGGATCACAGTGGGCATTTCGACTTCTCCCATGGTGATCTTCTGGTCCAGAAAGAAAGTCCCTGCTTGCAGCTTCTTGAACAGGCCAGTGTTCTGAAAGATGCAGGCGTCATGCACCTTTCCGGACCAGCCTGTGTTAATGTCTGTGAAATGCCCAGATCCACAAGCGCCTGGAAAACCATTGAGAAATACCCCTTGCGATTAATGTACTCGGTGGCTAGGTGGTCTGGTGCCAGAATTGGAATATGCGTGCCATCGATCACCCCTCTGCAGTTAGGGAAGCCCATCTGTGCAAAGCCATCCACAATCTCACGCACGTTCCCCAGAGTCACGGTCTTTCGGAGCAGGATGCGATTAATGGCCCTGTGCACTTGCATCAACACGAGTCCAACGATCGACTTTCCCACTCTGAACTGGCTAGCGACCGACCGGTAGCAGTCTGGAGTAGCCAGCTTCTACAGTGCAATCGCCACGCGCTTCTCCACTGGCAGGGCAGCTCTCGTTCTCATGTCCTTGCACCGCAGGGCTGGGGTGAGCTCATCACACAGTCCCATGAATGTGGCTTTCCTCATGTGAAAGTTCTGCAGCCACTGCTCGTCATCCCAGACGTGCAGCATGATGTGATCCCACCCCTCAGTGCTTGTTTCCCAAGCCCAAAAGCAGCGTTCCACAGTGGTCAGCACCTCCGTGAATGCCACAAGAAATCTCATGTCATAGCTACTACGTGTGGCGAGATCAATGTCGCACTCCTCTTGCCTTTGTAGTTTAAGGAATAAGTCCACTGCCACTTGTGATGTTTTGGTCAGTGCGAACAGCATACTGGTCAACAGCTTGGGATCCATTCCTGCAGCCAGAAAGAGGCAGGGTGTGCAGTACACAAACTGCTGAAAGATGGTTCCAAATGCGGACAGAAGCATAGGGATTGCTGGGGTGTGAAGCAATGCATTACGGAGCATTGGGACAGGACCCAGGACGCCCTGCAACCCCCTCTGCCTTCCCACAAGTCTTAGCAGCAAAAGAGAAAGAGGTGCTTTGTGGGATAGCTGCCCAGAGTGCAGCATTCCGAATAGTGCCGCAAGTGTGAACACGCTATTGCGCAGGCAGCTGTCAGTGTGAACACACAACAGCAGTTTTCCTTTGGCGCTCTCTGAGCGGCGCTGTAACTGCCGGTGCTGTAACTTTGCCAGTGTAGACGTGCCCTAAGTTGGCTGTCATCTTCTCCAACACCAGCATCTTCTCTGCTGAGGTGTGGTTCTTCAGCTCCAATCCATTCAGGATGGAGGTCAATGGAGAAGGTGCGAAATGCTTGGGAAAATAAGAGGTGGGAGATGGGGGTTTGCATTTCAGTGCAGGTCAGAAGAATGTGGGTAGTGTAGTAGTGTGTCTATATATCTCCTAGAAATGGAAGGCATTTTTCTGCATTGAACTACAGTGTCTGACTGTGCATAAATTTGAGGTGTGTGCAGCAGGGTACAAAGTACACTTTCCTCTTGTACTGAATGCTGTCCTATGCAGTGTTAGTTTGCATACAGTAAAACAGTGTGTCTGTGGATAGACAGTTATTTAGAGTGCATGAAACAAGTCAGTGTAAAGACTAGGCAATAGTAATGTGCAAAGAGAAAACCGTGCAGAAACAATGTTATATTCAGAGTCTAAATTACACTATACAGCCTCAGGACACAAAAGTAAAAGTGAAGTTTGAATGTCTGAGGTATACACGTGCATAGCAGGATAACTTTTGTGTAGTAGTAATACACAACAGAGAAAAGAGGGGTGAGTAGTTATTTCAGTGTTGTGACATTCATACACACCGTGTAGCTGTGGTGGTGGCAAGTGAAAAAAGCAAAAACAGTTCTGTGATGCTGATGACTTTTACTGTATGAAAACCATCTTAAAGTGCAATTAGCGCATATAATTAACAAGTAAGCTGCTGTAATGAGCACAAGACACATGACAATATTTTTATGGGTTCAATTAAAACAATGTAAAGAAGTCACTGTAATCAGGTGGCTGAAACAGTTAAGTGGCCTCCACCCCAAACACAGGCCCATGTCTGTGGCCAAAATAATAGCAAGTCCAAGGCCACTCAGGAATTTGAACCATGCGGTCAGAGGCCTGGCTGGGCATTGTTTGAGTCAGGTGGGGGCAGTGTGACTCACACGGTAACAGAAGTGCTGGTAATATGGCCCCGAGAGAGAGCTTTTGGGGTGCCCAGTACAGGCGAGAAAGGCAGCAAAAGAATTCTTTCCTGCAGTTTGACTCCTACTGTGTTCAGGGAAACAGGGTGTGTCTTTGTAAATAAATAAAATGGCATCAAAGAAAATAACTGATTCTAGCCTCAGTTTCTCCTCCTAACTGGAACAATGCTCAGTACCCCTAGTTTGGCTAACTGGTTGGGTGAAAAGGAGTAACAATGTAACTGTATCATAGGGCCAATCCATTGCTGATCAGTTTTTCTGGGCCCATCTCACTGCCTGCTGCTCAAAAACCCCCTCTCTAAACACAGACTGCATGTATTCTTATGCATATTAGCCCTGCCTTGCTGTCACTGGTCTAAGTTACTCTATTTTATCTTGTCTGTTGTTTTAACAAAGCACTAACACTGGTCTCAGGCCTTAAAAGGGCATTTTGAGAACACTCGGAAAGGATAAAGCAAACAGAGGCTGCTTTTCTCAGGGTATTGATGAAGCAGTTCGATCCTAGGAGCAGGAACACACAACGTGGGAGGTCTGTTTTCAATTGTTGTGCCACTATGATTGATGGCTGCTCCCCTGGCTTGATAATTATTATTTATTCTTTGCATCACAATAGCACCTAGAGACCCCAACCAACCCCTCTGTGCAAGTCACACAGTCAGAGACGGGCTCTGCCCCGAAGAGCTGACAGTCTAAATAAACAAGACAGAGAAAGGTTGGTGGAAAGGAATAATAATTATCCTCATTTTACAGACAGGGGACTGAGGTCTGACAAATCAAAAGAGTTCAGCTTCCATTTGGGCACCAAACGACCCGAGCAGGTTTTCCAAGAGCTCAGCACGTTGGATACCGTGGCCTTTTGAACATTTAGCCATAAGCAACAGGAGCTGAGCGCTTTTGAAAATCTGGCCCCATTTGTGGGTGCTGAGCACTTGCAAGTCTGGCCCTAAGGGTATGATGTACTTGGTCTCACGCCCAGGCTTACACGTCCACACTGCACTACGCAGAGCTTGTGACTCGGGTCTGCAGCTTGATCTGCATCCACATGGCAAATTGTCAGGGCTTGGACCCAAGTCGCAGGGGGACTTGCAGGATTCACTGGGTTAAGAAATTCTACACTGCACACCAAGGGTATGTCTACACTGGCAAGTTTCTGCACAACAAGTTATACCTGTTTTATTAATGCGCTGGAATTAAACCACTGTTATGTGTCCACACTGTGCTCCTTGTGATGGTGGAGCACATCAACATTAGCAGCTCTTGCAACGGCAAAGAGAGCAGTGTATTGTGGTAGCTATCCCAGTATGCAAGTGGCTGCAGGGTGCTTTGGGAAGGGTTTGCAGTGCCTAATGGGGCTGGCACAGAGTCACATGATGCAGGTTTCCCAATCCCATTGTTCCATCAGCATCCTACGACATTGTCAGCTGCTTTTCAACTGACGGGGTGGGGGAGTGTGTGACAGGGAGTGTGTATAGGGGGGAGACACTGTGTTTTGGGGGACAGAGAGTGTGTCACCATGCTGTCTTGTATGTTCAGACAGCGGCAGCAAGCAACCAGTCCTGAGGCCGGGGGAGGGGGAAACCCCGACATCAGCCCCTGCCTACCTCCCTAGCTCTCTGCACAGCAATCTCTCTCTCTCTCTCTTTCATACACACACACACACACACACACACCCCTGCCTCTGTGTTCAACAACCTGAGCATTCCACGTTGATGGTTTGCTGTGTGTCCCAGAGCAGATCAGCACAGCACTCAACAGCTGTCAGAAACGGAGCTTCGAAAGGGGAGCGGCGCATGCCTCCATGGCTGCCAGCTGAATTCAAAACAATGAGCAGAGCGTCCACTTGAGGGATCATGGGACATTTCTGGAGGCCAGCTACTGTGCT
>NW_020715397.1:106116-108374 GCF_002925995.2 Terrapene triunguis
CAGGAGGGGTGCAGGGTGCGGCAGGGGGCTCAGGGCAGGGGGTCGGGGTGCAGGAGGGGTGCAGGGTGCGGCGGGGGCTCAGGGCAGGGGGTTCAGCTGCAGGAGGGGTTCGGGGGTGGGCTCCGGCCCGGCGCACACTGGGGAGCGGCCGGAACGTGGGGAAGGGGGGGAGGAGGGGCGCAGGGTTGTTGCTGTTGCTTCAGGCACCGCCCCCAGCAGCTCCCATTGGCTGGAAACAGGGAACTGCGGCCAATGGGAGCTGCTGTGGGTGGTGCCTGAAGCAACAGCAACACACAGACCCTGTGCCCCTCCTCCCCCAGGTTCTGGCCGCTTCCCGGAGCAGCGTGGGGGCAGGGCAGGCAGGGAGCCTGCCCTTCCCCCGGTGCGCATCGGGCCAGAGCCGCTGTAGGTAAACGCTGCGGGGGGGCGCGCAAAGCACTCGCGGGCTGCAGAAAATAACCCTGCGGGTCGCGTGTTTGAGACCCCTGACCTAGACCATCCCTGACAGGTGTTTGTCCAACCTGCTCTTAAAAATCCCCAATGATGGAGATTCCACAACCTCCCTGGGCAATTTATTCCAGTGCCTAACCACCCCGACAGTTAGGAAGTTTTTCCTAATGTCCAACCTAAACCTCCCTTGCTGCAATTTAAACCCATTGCTTCTTGTCGTAGCCTCAGGGGTTATGGAGCACATTTTTCACCCTTCTCCTTGTAACAACCTTTTATAAACTTAAAAACTGTTCTCATGTCCCCTCTCAGTCTTCTCTTCTCCAGACCAAACAAACCCAATTTTTTCAATCTTTTCTTGTAAGTTGTGTTTTCTAGACCTTTAATCTTTTTTGTTCCTCTCCTCTGGGTTTTTTCCCATTTATCCTCATCTTCCCTGAAAGATGATGAGGTGACCAACAATGTGACTGACACAGACGAGAAGTTTTTCCATTAAATAGAAGAGACTAAACAGACTTTGGCCAGTTTGGAACTTTCCAAACAAGACAAGCAGCAGCAAGGACGTATGAAGCTAAAAATTCAGCTGCAGAAGGAAATCAAAGGGTCACAGCCCACAGGGGAAGGCAGCCTTCCTGGATGGGGAATTGAGCCAGCCAGAGGACTTGGGAAAGACTGGGCATTTAAAACAGATTTCTGCCCTGTTTGGAGCCCACAGAGGCCCACAGGGGAGAGGTTGGGCTGTCCCAGCTCAAATGATGCTCCCTGGGAGGCTTATTTGGCTCAGCTCAACATTGGAGCTGAAAGGAATGGCTGGGAACAGGGACAGAAAGGGGTTTATGAGCAGGAAGCTTAGGAGGCCCAGCTCTCATGGTGCTGCAGAACCTAACCCCAGAACAGAGACTGAGTTATCCAGACCTGGTACCAGCCTTGAGATGTGGTTTGGAGCTAGCAACGTATCTGAGCGGCCAGGGCACAGCTAAGAGCTGGAAGGAGAGGGAAAGCAGAAACCCCACTTGACAAAGCCCTGGCTGGTTACTGCTTGGCTTCCATCTCTCTCTCTCTCTATTTCTCTCTCACACTGTGACGGGGCAAGACTCACCGCTGCGGCGCCTCCTGCTGGTCATCTCAGGAATTAGCGTTTCCAGCCTCTGGAGCGCCCTCTGCTAGCCGGTGTCCCACTGCCGCTGGCCCCCATGTTCCTCCCAGGACCCCAGTGCCCCTTGTCTTTGGGGTGCTGCCCCCTGTCAATACTCCCACAGTCTCAGGGTCTCCCCACCCAGGGGAACCCCCAACCCTCTATCCCTACCTTGCCTCAGTCGTGGGCTACTGCCAGTCACCATCTAGCCCCGGCTCACTGGGGTGGACTGCAGTGTAAAAGCCACTCATCATAGGCAAGGGGGGTTTGGACCTGCTGCCTCTGCCTAGCCCGTGGGCTGCCCCCTGCAACCCCAGTACCTAATTGGCCTTCCACTAGGCCGCAGCCTGGGGGGTTTCCAGGCCGGAGCTCTCCAGCTCCCTTGGCCTTCCCCCGGCCCTTCTCCACTCCAGGTACCTGCTCTCAGGTCCCTCCCTCTCACAGCTAGAGGGAGTCTCTCCCCCAGCTCCTGGCTCACTAGCCTTTTATAGGGCTAGCTGTGGCCTGATTGGGGTGTGGCCCAGCTGCGGCTGCTTCCCAAATCAGCCTAGTAGCTGCTTTCGCCGCTGCAGCCCGCTCCCAGGGCTGTTTTATGCCCTTCAGGGCAGGAGCGGGGTCACCACCCTGCTACACACACACACACACACACACACACACACACACACACACACACACA
>NW_020715398.1:0-3602 GCF_002925995.2 Terrapene triunguis
TCTTTGGTGTGGGACCTAAAGCACAATTGACCTGGGGGAAGTTGGGAGTAACCTGAATATTGCTGTGATTCTTGGCGTAAGGGGCCGTGTACCACAGATACGGTCACCTGTGTGGCAGGACAGACTGGCGGAGCCAAGGGGACTATCGGTGACTGTCAGGGATGTTAAACTGCCTAAGGAGTTTGCACTCGGTTCAGTTGGTTGGTGAAATCTAAGTTTAGACCTGACAACCAATGAAGGGTTTGTGCCCTGGTTTGTAACTGTCAGCCCTGAGTTTGGCACTCACACTCTTGCATCTCCATTGGGAGCATCACACTCACTGCCACAGGAAGTCATTGATATGAAGGATTTAATTGGATTCCAGAAGAGATTGATATCAATATCCAGATATCAATATCCAGAGTTATCATAATTAATGGCAACAACAGTTTTGGAATGGATATTAAGCCTCATGTTTGGGGGGGTTAAGCCAATCTCTAACTATTGTAGTCCAACATGACACATGTTGGGGGAGATCATCCCAGAACTGCTACTGCAGTGTTCTGACATTTTCCTCTGAAACATCTAGTACTAACGACTCTCGGAGAATGATACTGGACAAGATGGCCCTTGGGTCTGATCTAATCTGGCAGTTCTTATATTATTACGTTCTCCTAAAGTGATACAGAGAAACCCCACATTCCAATTAGTTCAAGAAGCTACACTTTTTATACTTCAGTCTCTGATAGGCTGTTACCTGAAAAAAAGTTGACCTGGCATAGATAACTTTGTAACACTTTTTGGTGAAGATCGATACAAGAAATCATTTGAGAGGAAGTTGTCAAACTAGCGGATCTGGACATTAATTCTAATAGGAGATTAGGACACCCAATTCCTAGGTGGTTTTGCAAATCTCAATCTTAGCCCTTCTGCAATGTCTATATCTTGTTTATTCCCTGATGTATCAGTGGACCCTTGGATTCTCTTGCAACCTGCCTGACTCAGATATAGTGAAACAATTTTTGTCATTTACTTTTAACTAAGACCATTTGTTCTTCAAATTCCCTCTTATGCGCGTAATTTCATTATTAAACTTTACCCACCTCACATGCCATTTGAATGTTCCTTTCTATCAGCTTAACTTAGTTTTGATTTCCATTATTCTATTCCAGGCTTCACCCTAGTTATCCTGAACCAGATCGCCAGCTGGTATCAATCAGCCGCAGCTTCCCTGGAGTCAATGGGCCAGATCCCCAGGTGAGGACCTTTCACAAGACATGTATATCAATTTCCCCATTGTTAAATGGTGCTATTAACACCGACTGGCACTGCTGTGGGAAGGTGAGTCTAAAACTGCTAATATTAGAGAGACAAGATGGGTGAAGTGATATCTTTTCTTAGACCAACTTCTGCTGGTGAGAGAGACAAGCTTTCGAGTTGAGCTCTGTGTGGCTCGAAAGCTTGTCTCTCTCACCAGCAGAAGTTGGTCTAATAAAATATATCACCTCACCCATCTTGTCTCTCTAATATTGTGGGACCAACATGGCTACAATAACACTGCATACAATATTCACAAAGCATTTTCATGCCCCTGTTTGGAAGGTGGTATAGAAACGCAGTCAGGAAGAGAGTGCTCACCTGTAACCACATGATGGCTCAAGCGTCAAGCAATGAGCTCTTATTTCTCAGGGTTTGGCAGTTAGGACTCGGTTTCCACCGCTAAGGTTTTTGGGTCTCATCATTCAATAGAAACTGGATCTTCTAAGCAATGACACCTGCATCTACCTGAATGGACGAGCAGCTGATGCGATCTGTCTTAGAGCATTGTCCGCCCCCTCTATTTACGAAGTGCAGAGTCCTCATATTTGTATCCTTCTCCATGGAAGGCTGCATCTCCCTTAATTCCACCTCTGAAGGGGCTTAGCCTGGGGAGTTAGCACTGTGTTTTCTGTGCAGACAGTGCAAACAACTGTCCTGATGCAACCAACCTCCCACACCCAGAGGAATCGCCTTTCTGCTACCAGCTGTATGAGCTCATTGCGCTGCATGGCTGAAATATAATGCAGCACCCACGGAATGCCTGGCCATACAGAGACTGACTCTACTCAGCAATCTTTACTCATGTCAATTGTCCCGTTGCCTTTGTAGGAGAAGAGGAGAGCCTGGTATAAGGGTCCTGGTATGAGACCTAAGGACTGAACTAAAGTAGTCAGGCCCAGCTGATATAAAACAAAGTTAGGAAAATCAGGCTGTGAGCAGAAGTCAGGCCCTGTTACAAAACATGCCTTCTTGCAAATTCACAGATCTTGGCAGGAACAGGGCTGGTGTTGCAAAAATGCAAACATTCCTAAGAAGTGCTAGGCACAAGACACTCATGTAATCTCATTCCAGAAGTGTAGTACCAGAACACCCCGATACCAAGTATGGTGTAAACACACTCCCCGAAGATAACAGGGACACACTGATGCGTCCTAAAGATAAGGTCAGGATAACAGGATGATGGATAGAGATGTTTTGATTGAACCAACAGGTACAAGGTAAAGTGGTAACTAGCCACGTCAGAGGGGCAATAGGTAACTTGTTTCTATCAGTTATAAAAGAGAGGTCAGAGAGGGGGTATCTTGGTCTGGCTGAGGGGGGAGCGGAGAGTCCCTCTGCTCACTGAGCCGAGTCCATTGTAATGGGCATACATGTGTTAGTGTACCTGTAGCATATATAGGACGCAAAGACTGTGCTTCATTGACAATAAATTTGGTCAAGCGGCTTCGCCACTGAACCGAGTCTGTGGTCTTCTTGGGCAGTTTGATCAGTGTCTGCTGGGCCAGCTATCTGCGCAGAGCTGGTGCATCACACAGAGAGAACACACACAGCGGACAAGTGACCACAGCCTTCAATGGAAGAATTGCATGAGTAAGAATGGCTAACATGACTCAGGCTTACCTGATTGGGAGCTGAAGCCACATAGTTTAACAAACAAACAGGAAACTGAATGTAAAGTAAATTTAATCCATAATTTGCAAATGAAAGATTTGGATGAAAGAATCTCTCTCACACACTCACATCCCCAGTGGAAATATTTCTCTCAAGGAACTTTGATGTTATTAGTAATTACTAGTGTTTGATAATTTAACAATTCCTACCCTTCTGCTGAGCAGTAGCAGAATTCAGGATCTTGCAGATTGGTTTCCCATTGGAGTAGAATCCAGTGATGTGGAGTCTGGGTAATTGCTTAGCGTAACTTGTTTGTTTTTACACTATATACACCAGTCCTGGAGCAGAGGTGGCCATAGAAAAAATGCAAGGAGTCCCTGCTTTTAGGGATCTCAGCCAGGAGCAGGACTAGCATGCAAGGACCTTCCCTCACACAGTACTTTTAGCCCAGGACACTAAGGGTGAAAGCTGGGTCATCACCAGCAAATGGGAGCTGGGCAAGGCAGTAACTTCTTACTATGACCTCTCTGACGAGTGTTGCGTGCTTGTCTTGAATGTTTTTCCATCATGAACTGAGTGTTCACAGATTTTCAATACAACAGCCCTCTGGGCTGTATCCTAATAGCTATTGCAATAGCTTCTCTGTAGTTCCAGTGTCATTCCTGGGATGTGCCCTATGGGTTGCCTGACCA
>NW_020715399.1:0-1870 GCF_002925995.2 Terrapene triunguis
ATCCCATCTAGTGACATACTGAAGTTTAACAATGATGCTTAAATGCAACATCCACTTCTGGCAAGGGCCAGAATCATGCCATGTCTTAGGAGTCAAAATGAATAAATACATCAACTAAAATCTTGGTCTGAGATTTTTCAATGCAGTCTAGTGTCCTTAGGCACGGATCTTGTGTTAACTATGTAGCAGTATTAAACTACAGCTTGTTTTGTCGACGTTGGGTCCCCGGAGGCGGTGAAGCCAAGAGGCCTACCCTAGAGAATTAAAAGTTACAGCATATCCCATCTGGGTCAGTCCCAGAGCCCAGAGCCCTCTGACCCCCCATGTAGTCCCAGTCCAGAAGCTTCTCCCTGCCTCCAACATCGCACACTTCAGAACTCCCCCTGGCACCTCCCCAGTCCTTTGTCCTCCAGCTGGTTACACCCAGCTGGATTCCTGTGGAGGTTGATCCATCTATGGTCATTTGTTGCTAGGTGCCAAATGTCCGGGCAATTGTAGTGGCCATTGTCTTCTGGGAATCTCCATGGGCATGGGCACCCAGGTCCCAGGCAGCTGGGCGTCAGTCATGCCTGTGTCTCTGAGATTCTGCAAAGAGTAAACAGCCCTTTCCCCCACCTAATTAAATATGCACCACATAGGGGAAACTGAGGCACTCACCATATTCATATGAAGCATTATAAAAAATTCCCACTTCGTCGCACACCCATTGTGTTTTATTTGTAATACACTGGCTGAATTTGATTACAAGACTTTATTATCTAACATAGAGAAACAACGAACAGGGGATATACACAGGGATTTACTTTGATGGGTAGTGGATGTTATCATTCATCCGTGTATTTTCAGACACTGTACTCCCTCCTCACATAGGGTGATCTGCCAACACCATGGAGAAAAATACCATAATACAGACTGTATCAGTGCTGAACATGAGAGAGTGACAGAGCTGTCCACAGTGACACTTTCCTATAAGTTGTCTTACATGGACACAGCGGGGGACCACAAAAGCTGTCTCAGTAACTCTATACAGATCATCTCCAATTCTTTTTCACTTTAGTGCTGAGATGTTTTCAATGGGACTTTTCAACTTAATTTTGCTTAAATCACCCAGGCAGCTTTGAAAACCTCAGGCTAAGATATTATCTCAGAGTCTCTGCATGTTTTTTTGGTGAAAGCTACATTTACTGACTGCTTTGCTCAATGCTTCCTTGACCTCTCTGTTTCTCAGGCTGTAGATGAGGGGGTTTGCCAGGGGAGTCAGGAAAGTGTAGCAAAGAGAGAACACTTTGTTCAGGTCTCTCAGTGTATCATGTTTCGGCAGCATGTACACAATCATTATTGTTCCATAGAAAATTGTCACCACAATGAGGTGAGAGGAGCAGGTGGAAAATGCCTTCTGTCTCCCGGTGGAAGGGAGTCTCAGGATGGTGGCGATGACACACACATAGGATGTCAGGGTTAGTAGGAATGGAGGCAGAGTGAATACACAGGCTAGAATGAAATCTAGCAATATGATCAGGTGTGTGTCACTGCCGGAGAGTTTTATCAATGGGATGGATTCACAATAGAAATGGTCAATTTCATTCAGGGCACAGAATATTAATGGTGACATGAATAATATAAAGATGGCAGTAATCAAACAACCATTTAACCATGATCCAGCAGCCAACTGGAGGCAAAACCTATTATTCATAAGAGTTGAATAGTGCAGGGGTTTACATATCGCTAAATACCGATCATAAGACATTGCTGCTAGGAGATAGCATTCTGTACATGCCAGAGAATCAAAGAAATACAGTTGTGAGAAGCAGCCACTAAATGAGATGGTTTTGTCACTAGTCAGGAGACTGGCCAGCATCCTGGGTAGGAT
>NW_020715400.1:0-1873 GCF_002925995.2 Terrapene triunguis
ATCCCATCTAGTGACATACTGAAGTTTAACAATGATGCTTAAATGCAGCATCCACTTCTGGCAAGGGCCAGAATCATGCCATGTCTTAGGAGTCAAAATGAATAAATACATCAACTAAAATCTTAGTCTGAGATTTTTCAATGCAGTCTAGTGTCCTTAGGTACGGATCTTGTGTTAACTATGTACCAGTATTAAACTACAGCTTGTTTTGTCGACGTTGGGTCCCCGGAAGCGGTGAAGCCAAGAGGCCTACCCTAGAGAATTAAAAGTTACAGCATATCCCATCTGGGTCAGTCCCAGAGCCCAGAGCCCTCTGACCCCCCATGTAGTCCCAGTCGAGAAGCTTCTCCCTGCCTCCAACATCGCACACTTAAGAACTCCCCCTGGCCCCTCCCCAGTCCTTTGTCCTCCAGCTGGTTACACCCAGCTGGATTCCTGTGGAGGTTGATCCATCTATGGTCATTTGTTGCTAGGTGCCAAATGTCCGGGCAATTGTAGTGGCCATTGTCTTCTGGGAATCTCCATGGGCATGGGCACCCAGGTCCCAGGCAGCTGGGCGTCAGTCATGCCTGTGTCTCTGAGATTCTGCAAAGAGTAAACAGCCCTTTCCCCCACCTAATTAAATATGCACCACATAGGGGAAACTGAGGCACTCACCATATTCATATGAAGCATTATAAAAAATTCCCACTTCGTCGCACACCCATTGTGTTTTATTTGTAATACACTGGCTGAATTTGATTACAAGACTTTATTATCTAACATAGAGAAACAACGAACAGGGGATATACACAGGGATTTACTTTGATGGGTAGTGGATGTTATCATTCATCCGTGTATTTTCAGACACTGTACTCCCTCCTCACATAGGGTGATCTGCCAACACCATGGAGAAAAATACCATAATACAGACTGTATCAGTGCTGAACATGAGAGAGTGACAGAGCTGTCCACAGTGACACTTTCCTATAAGTTGTCTTACATGGACACAGCGGGGGACCACAAAAGCTGTCTCAGTAACTCTATACAGATCATCTCCAATTCTTTTTCACTTTAGTGCTGAGATGTTTTCAATGGGACTTTTCAACTTAATTTTGCTTAAATCACCCAGGCAGCTTTGAAAACCTCAGGCTAAGATATTATCTCAGAGTCTCTGCATGTTTTTTTGGT
This sequence comes from Terrapene triunguis, assembly GCF_002925995.2. Taxonomy (NCBI): domain Eukaryota; kingdom Metazoa; phylum Chordata; order Testudines; family Emydidae; genus Terrapene; species Terrapene triunguis. Next base: position 1,171 of record NW_020715400.1, read on the forward strand.
GAAAGCTACATTTACTGACTGCTTTGCTCAAGGCTTCCTTGACCTCTCTGTTTCTCAGGCTGTAAATGAGGGGGTTTGCCAGGGGAGTCAGGAAAGTGTAGCAAAGAGAGAACACTTTGTTCAGGTCTCTCAGTGTATCATGTTTCGGCAGCATGTACACAATCATTATTGTTCCATAGAAAATTGTCACCACAATGAGGTGAGAGGAGCAGGTGGAAAATGCCTTCTGTCTCCCGGTGGTGGAAGGGAGTCTCAGGATGGTGGCGATGACACACACATAGGATGTCAGGGTTAGTAGGAATGGAGGCAGAGTGAATACACAGGCTAGAATGAAATCTAGCAATATGATCAGGTGTGTGTCACTGCCGGAGAGTTTTATCAATGGGATGGATTCACAATAGAAATGGTCAATTTCATTCAGGGCACAGAATATTAATGGTGACATGAATAATATAAAGATGGCAGTAGCCAAACAACCATTTAACCATGATCCAGCAGCCAACTGGAGGCAAAACCTATTATTCATAAGAGTTGAATAGTGCAGGGGTTTACATATCGCTAAATACCGATCATAAGACATTGCTGCTAGGAGATAGCATTTTGTACATGCCAGAGAATCAAAGAAATACAGTTGTGAGAAGCAGCCACTAAATGAGATGGTTTTGTCACTAGTCAGGAGACTGGCCAGCATCCTGGGTAGGAT
>NW_020715401.1:0-3601 GCF_002925995.2 Terrapene triunguis
TCTTTGGTGTGGGACCTAAAGCACAATTGACCTGGGGGAAGTTGGGAGTAACCTGAATATTGCTGTGATTCTTGGCGTAAGGGGCCGTGTACCACAGATATGGTCACCTGTGTGGCAGGACAGACTGGCGGAGCCAAGGGGACTATCAGTGACTGTCAGGGATGTTAAACTGCCTAAGGAGTTTGCACTCGGTTTAGTTGGTTGGTGAAATCTAAGTTTAGACCTGACAACCAATGAAGGGTTTGTGCCCTGGTTTGTAACTGTCAGCCCTGAGTTTGGCACTCACACTCTTGCATCTCCATTGGGAGCATCACACTCACTGCCACAGGAAGTCATTGATATGAAGGATTTAATTGGATTCCAGAAGAGATTGATATCAATATCCAGATATCAATATCCAGAGTTATCATAATTAATGGCAACAACAGTTTTGGAATGGATATTAAGCCTCATGTTTGGGGGGTTAAGCCAATCTCTAACTATTGTAGTCCAACATGACACATGTTGGGGGAGATCATCCCAGAACTGCTACTGCAGTGTTCTGACATTTTCCTCTGAAACATCTAGTACTAACGACTCTCGGAGAACGATACTGGACAAGATGGCCCTTGGGTCTGATCTAATCTGGCAGTTCTTATATTATTACGTTCTCCTAAAGTGATACAGAGAAACCCCAAATTCCAATTAGTTCAAGAAGCTACACTTTTTATACTTCAGTCTCTGATAGGCTGTTACCTGAAAAAAAGTTGACCTGGCATAGATAACTTTGTAACACTTTTTGGTGAAGATCGATACAAGAAATCATTTGAGAGGAAGTTGTCAAACTAGGGGATCTGGACATTAATTCTAATAGGAGATTAGGACACCCAATTCCTAGGTGGTTTTGCAAATCTCAATCTTAGCCCTTCTGCAATGTCTATATCTTGTTTATTCCCTGATGTTTCAGTGGACCCTTGGATTCTCTTGCAACCTGCCTGACTCAGATATAGTGAAACAGTTTTTGTCATTTACTTTTAACTAAGACCATTTGTTCTTCAAATTCCCTCTTATGCTCCTAATTTCATTATTAAACTTTACCCACCTCACATGCCATTTGAATGTTCCTTTCTATCAGCTTAACTTAGTTTTGATTTCCATTATTCTATTCCAGGCTTCACCCTAGTTATCCTGAACCAGATCGCCAGCTGGTATCAATAAGCCGTAGCTTCCCTGGAGTCAATGGGACAGATCCCCAGGTGAGGACCTTTCACAAGACATGTATATCAATTTCCCCATTGTTAAATGGTGCTATTAACACCGACTGGCACTGCTGTGGGAAGGTGAGTCTAAAACTGCTAATATTAGAGAGACAAGATGGGTGAGGTGATATCTTTTCTTAGACCAACTTCTGCTGGTGAGAGAGACAAGCTTTCGAGTTGAGCTCTGTGTGGCTCGAAAGCTTGTCTCTCTCACCAGCAGAAGTTGGTCTAATAAAATATATCACCTCACCCATCTTGTCTCTCTAATATTGTGGGACCAACATGGCTACAATAACACTGCATACAATATTCACAAAGCATTTTCATGCCCCTGTTTGGAAGGTGGTATAGAAACGCAGTCAGGAAGAGAGTGCTCACCTGTAACCACATGATGGCTCAAGCGTCAAGCAATGAGCTCTTATTTCTCAGGGTTTGGCAGTTAGGACTCGGTTTCCACCGCTAAGGTTTTTGGGTCTCATCATTCAATAGAAACTGGATCTTCTAAGCAATGACACCTGCATCTACCTGAATGGACGAGCAGCTGCTGCGATCTGTCTTAGAGCATTGTCCGCCCCCTCTATTTACGAAGTGCAGAGTCCTCATATTTGTATCCTTCTCCATGGAAGGCTGCATCTCCCTTAATTCCACCTCTGAAGGGGCTTAGCCTGGGGAGTTAGCACTGTGTTTTCTGTGCAGACAGTGCAAACAACTGTCCTGATGCAACCAACCTCCCACGCCCAGAGGAATCGCCTTTCTGCTACCAGCTGTATGAGCTCATTGCGCTGCATGGCTGAAATATAATGCAGCACCCACGGAATGCCTGGCCATACAGAGACTGACTCTACTCAGCAATCTTTACTCATGTCAATTGTCCCGTTGCCTTTGTAGGAGAAGAGGAGAGCCTGGTATAAGGGTCCTGGTATGAGACCTAAGGACTGAACTAAAGTAGTCAGGCCCAGCTGATATAAAACAAAGTTAGGAAAATCAGGCTGTGAGCAGAAGTCAGGCCCTGTTACAAAACATGCCTTCTTGCAAATTCACAGATCTTGGCAGGAACAGGGCTGGTGTTGCAAAAATGCAAACATTCCTAAGAAGTGCTAGGCACAAGACACTCATGTAATCTCATTCCAGAAGTGTAGTACCAGAACACCCCGATACCAAGTATGGTGTAAACACACTCCCCGAAGATAACAGGGACACACTGATGCGTCCTAAAGATAAGGTCAGGATAACAGGATGATGGATAGAGATGTTTTGATTGAACCAACAGGTACAAGGTAAAGTGGTAACTAACCACGTCAGAGGGGCAATAGGTAACTTGTTTCTATCAGTTATAAAAGAGAGGTCAGAGAGGGGGTATCTTGGTCTGGCTGAGGGGGGAGCGGAGAGTCCCTCTGCTCACTGAGTCGAGTCCATTGTAATGGGCATACATGTGTTAGTGTACCTGTAGCATATATAGGACGCAAAGACTGTGCTTCATTGACAATAAATTTGGTCAAGCGGCTTCGCCACTGAACCGAGTCTGTGGTCTTCTTGGGCAGTTTGATCAGTGTCTGCTGGGCCAGCTATCTGCGCAGAGCTGGTGCATCACACAGAGAGAACACACACAGCGGACAAGTGACCACAGCCTTCAATGGAAGAATTGCATGAGTAAGAATGGCTAACATGACTCAGGCTTACCTGATTGGGAGCTGAAGCCACACAGTTTAACAAACAAACAGGAAACTGAATGTAAAGTAAATTTAATCCATAATTTGCAAATGAAAGATTTGGATGAAAGAATCTCTCTCACACACTCACATCCCCAGTGGAAATATTTCTCTCAAGGAACTTTGATGTTATTAGTAATTACTAGTGTTTGATAATTTAACAATTCCTACCCTTCTGCTGAGCAGTAGCAGAATTCAGGATCTTGCAGATTGGTTTCCCATTGGAGTAGAATCCAGTGATGTGGAGTCTGGGTAATTGCTTAGCGTAACTTGTTTGTTTTTACACTATATACACCAGTCCTGGAGCAGAGGTGGCCATAGATAAAATGCAAGGAGTCCCTGCTTTTAGGGATCTCAGCCAGGAGCAGGACTAGCATGCAAGGACCTTCCCTCACACAGTACTTTTAGCCCAGGACACTAAGGGTGAAAGCTGGGTCATCACCAGCAAATGGGAGCTGGGCAAGGCAGTAACTTCTTACTATGACCTCTCTGACGAGTGTTGCGTGCTTGTCTTGAATGTTTTTCCATCATGAACTGAGTGTTCACATATTTTCGATGCAACAGCCCTCTGGGCTGTATCCTAATAGCTATTGCAATAGCTTCTCTATAGTTCCAGTGTCATTCCTGGGATGTGCCCTATGGGTTGCCTGACCA
>NW_020715402.1:0-41037 GCF_002925995.2 Terrapene triunguis
TTTTATTCCTCTGGCCCTTTTTGCCATTGGAAGGGGCGGCCATGGCAGCGGTAGAGTTGGGGCTAGGGGTGGCCGTGAGGCCAGCCGCTGGGGCGGGCAGGGGCGGTAACAAAGGGGACACCACAGGGTCAGCAGAGGCAGGGACAGGGGCAGGGGTGGGGCTTGAAGCAGGGGTTGGGACAGGGGCAGGAGCAGGGTCCTCCTCCATGATGGCAAAAGGAGGCCCTAATACGGGGGTGAGGCGACGGGCAGCCGCTCCTTTCCGCTAGGCTACACGCAGGGAAGGAGGGTCCAGCGGGAGGGGCAGGGGGGATAGGGAGAGGGAATGGGGCTAACCACTCCTCCCTGTTAGGATGTCTATAGGGAAGGAGGGCGCCCCTGGGGTAGGAGGGTGGGGAAGGCAGGAAGAAACAGCCACTTCTCCCTGCTAGGCTGCAGGCAGGGGAGGAGGGCGCCAGTGGTGGGGTACGCAGGGGCAAGAGAAGGGGGCACAGGTACTGAGTAGAGGTACTGGCTCCTCCGGCTGCACTGGGAAGGGGAGGGACTACAATATCAGTGGGGAGGCTGTGAACAGAGTGTGTGTGGGGCAACCGAAAGGGGGCACAAGCGCTTATGGAGGGGGCATGGGCGCATGGGTAAGGGGGACCAAACTGGGGTGGGGGACAAGGAAGGGCAGAGGAAAAAGAAAGGGGCCAGGCAAATCACAGGAGGGAACTACAAGGGGAAGGGCAGGGCAGGCAACCAAATCAAAGCCCAAAGTTTGGGGCGGGGTAGGTAACAAGTACTGAAGGGCTAGGGCGGGGCAGGCAAACCAACAGAAAGGGAAACCCCTAAAGGGTCCAAGCAGGTGGCAGGCGGGGCAGGCTGCAGGGGGGAAGGGGCAAACTAACACAGGGGGACCAGGGGGCACAGCAGGGAGGGGACCCCACCAGCCAAACGCAGCTGGGGGGATAGGGTAAGTCCAAAGTGGGGAGGCACGTGCACCCACATGCGCTTGTGCAGCTCAGTCCTTCTGCTCACTACTGCAAACAGGCCCAGGTGGTGAAAGGGGGGAACAAACAGCCCCGTCGAGGGGCAAAGAGCAGGTCCAGGTGGTACATGGGGGGGTGGAGGGAGCAGCGGCGGGGGTGGTGGCGGGGGGGAGCAAATGGGCGAGGGGAAGGGCTCTGCACCTCTCCCCCATGCTCCCCTCAACAGCAACAGGAGTCACCACCACCCCAGGAGCAGAGATGGTAAAAGTCATTCAGTTTGTAAACAAATCCCCTCCACAATGTCCTGTAGAAGGAATCCTCTCTTCTTTCTCCTCCATGGCAGCAGCGGCTCTGACACAGCAGCAGCGAGCAGCAGTCTGCCGTCCAGGCAGGAGGGCCCCCTAGGTGGTGGTGGGGCCCGTGCTTCTCCCTCCATAGGTGGAGGGGGGGGCGGGGCAGGCCGGCAAGTCTCCCCCACTCAGCAGCAACAGCAACGGTAGTCCAGGGAGGGAGACTCCAGACAGCAAAAGCAGCAGCAGCCCAGGAAGGGAGGGAGAGCTCCAGCCAGCAGGGCAGCCCAAGCAGATTGGCCTCTCCCTATAGTGAGGTAGTGGCTGCCTCACTCCCGCAGAACAGAGGTTGAAAGCAGCCCTGGGGGGGGCTGTAGCTGAGAGAAAGCAGCTACTAGGCTGAGAGTGGAAGCAGCCACAGCTGTGGCCAGCTCAATCAGGGCCCAGCTGGCCCTGTAAAAGGCCAGTGAGCCAGGAGCTGGCAGAGACTCACTCTAAATTTGAGAGGGAGGGACCTGGAGTGGAGTAGGGCGGGGGGAAGGCCAAGGGAGCTGGGGAGATCCAGTCTAGAAATCCCCCTGGCTGCAGCCTAGTGGAAGGCCAATTAGGTACTGGAGTTGCAGGGGGCAGCCCACGGGTAGGCAGAGGCAGCAGGTCCAACCCCCCTTGCCTATGATGAGTGGCTTTTACACTGCAGTCTGCTCCAGTGAGTGGGGGCTAGATGGGGACTGGCAGTAGCCCATGACTGAGGCAAGGTGGGGATAGAGGGCTGGGGGTTCCCCTGGGTGGGGAGACCCTGAGACTGTGGGGGTATTGCCAGGGGGCAGCACCCCAAAGACAAGGGGTACTGGGTCCTGGGAGGGACATGGGGGGGGCAGTGACAGCGGGACACGGGCCTGCAGAGGGCGTTCCGGAGGCTGGAAATGCTAATTCCCTGAGATGACCAGCAGGAGGCGTTGCAGGGTGAGTCATCGCACTTTGACAGATGGCAGGAGAGAGATCACTTGATCATTACCTGTTGGGTTCACTCCCTCTGGGGCACCTGGCATTGATCACTGTTGGCAGACAGGATACTGGGCTGGATGGACCTTTGGTCTGACCCAGTGTGGCCATTCTTATGTTCTTATGGCATACCAGGACGTGTCCAGGCAGGAATGTGGAGTTTTAGCTAGTTGTCATAACTTGCTTCTCCACTCCTCAACCCCTGGAACTGACCTTGACTCTGACTTGGATTCTGGCTCCCAATTGACCTATGGGTTCCGAACATGGGCCCTGATACCTGGTATTGCCCCTCAGCCTGATTCCTGGCTCTGACTCCAGTTTGACTCTTGACCCCGATACTGACTCTGACCCCTGGCTTCAGTTCTGAGATCCCAAGCTCCTGCCATTAGTCTTGCTTATCTTTGTCCGGGATCCTGGCACTATCAAGCTAACCAGCAGGGAGAAGACTGTATATCATCTACACCCAGCAGAGGAAAGGAACTCTATTTGGGGATATACTTCAGATGAATACATACCAAAGATTGATTAGACTATAAAGAGAAGGGGAGAGAACCCCTAAGTTATTCCTCATCTGAGGAGTCAAAGAAACCAAGCACTTTCAGCTCTGTGTGTTGGGCCCTGGCTAAAGAATGAGTCAGTCATACTGGAGGGGTGTGATGAGAGAAACTTCTTTGAACAAGACACTCAAGTTTCTTAAGCTGAATTTTAGTCTTTGAAGTGTCTTTCTACTTTCATTTCCTTGTAACTGTTTCTCTCCTTATTCCTTATACTTGGTATCACTTAAACCTATGTCCTTTTGTTATTGTACTCTGCCCATAAACCATCTCAGTGCTTTGATTGAAGTGTCAAGCCCAGTTAACTTGATAAGCTCTTGTGTACTGTCTCTTAAAAGGAGCAGCAAACTTGACAAGGTTTTGTAGGCGCTCCAGTAAGAGGGACTGAGCAGTGCATAGAGAGAAGTTTTGTGGGGAGAATTGGGGGCTGGAAGCATTGTTGAAGTCACCCTGCAAAGAGTAACTGGGTGGAGCAAGCCAGGATGTGAACTTCAGGCTTGTCTGCTGGCTGTTGGTTTCAGGGCTGTGAGCCAAAGCAGCAAAGCATTTAAGGAACCCAGAGATGCAAGGTAGGTGTTGATTGAACCCCTTACCGGCCTGGGTGAACCCTGAAGCATCACACATGGCTAAGTTACCCACTTCTCTGTGGCTCAGCTCCTCACCTGTACACTGGGGATAGTGATATTTATGTGGTTGTTGTGAGGGAAAACTGATGAATGTCTGGGAGATGCTCAAATATTACAGTGACGGTGGCTGTATGAGTACCTAGATCGTTCAGTTGCTCGATATTGTAAAACTCAGCCAGGATGCTTATTTACTTGTGTATACTTCTGTTGAGGGGGGGGGGGTGTACCTTGATGGGTTATCTCACAAGAGAGATTCATATTTGACTTTCAAGGCTTAGAAAGGACCATTATGACCATCTAGTCTGACTTCTTGAATAACACAGATTTCACCCAGTAATTCTGACATCAAGACCATAATTTCTGGTCCAACTAAAGCATATCTTTTAGAAAGAGAACCAGGAAAGTGAGCTGCAATTTTTTCCAATGGATTTTTTTCTTTTCCCATCAGAAAATGCTTATTCCACAAAATGGAAACACTTTGAAGGAAGTATTGATTTTGTGAACATTTCTGAGAGGAAATTATTGAAATGTTTCGTTTTACTTTTTTTACTTTTAAATTGCAATATCACACCACACAACATATCATATCCACAGTCACATATAGACACCCAACACAATCCTTTACCACACATCATCCACATCGCACCAAACACATACGCAACATACAAACACCTCACCATCAGACACCTACATCATCACATGCAACACCCCACTATCACAGACCCCATACAAAACACATAACACAACACCACCACACAGATACCATCACACACTACCACTATGTACCACACCCACAATGCAACGTAAGAGTGAAAATGGTACAAAGATGCCTTCTTTAAACAAAGGTGAGCAAATCTAACCTTATCTAAAACAAAGCATTTCAACCTTCTCTTAGAATATCATCTCAGTCCTTAACTTCAAGGTATTTAGGCCCAGTTCCGCAGAGGTATTTAAGCTCCATTGAAATCAATGGACATTAGGGGGCCTAAATGCTTTTGAGGATCTGAGCCTTTAGGATTTGGGCCTGTGACAAAGGAAAGAAAGATTGTCCCTCAGACACAGTGGAGCTGTCTCCTGCCAGAGGAAGCTCTTTTGTTCAGGAGACCGTTTTCTTGCTGGTTGATTAAGACTCTGGACCCAACTACCACAGGATCACAAATCACCTGAATCCTCTTTCTGTTTCACTTGTAAATGACCTTCTAAAACTTGCCTTCACTAATGTAAGCTCATAGCAGGTCATACAATAAAACCACAAATAACCCTCCATAAGAATCCATATGCACTTTCCCCAGGGGGAAGGATGGAGAACGAACCACATGTGATGGAAGAAAATCATGCCACTTAATGCACCTCTTTAAGATGCTCTGGTGCCACAGTGATGGGCATAGTATCAGAATTTGTAGGGCAGAGAAGAGGTTAGGAGCCTCTTTTCACTAATCGTGTGTGTGTGTGTGTGTGTGCATGCGCGTATTAAGGTACCTGTAAATAACCTCCCATTTATCCTCCTGGATTTCAGAGGAAAGTCTGGAGTCTGGATTGGGGGTTAGGGCCCTCTCTGGAGTTAGTGAGAAACCCAGCAACAAAATATTCCTGTTATCACACCCCTGATAGAACATTCACTCTCAGTGCAGTGCCCATCCTGGAACCGGCGATACCTGAGAAGTGACATTTTAACATTATTACTTTTGGGTGATTCAGTCTCCATCTCTCTCCCTGCTGGTCCCCATGGAGCCACCCAACAGACCTCACGAGAGAAACATCAACCCTGGAACAGATCTTCAAAAAGGGTTTAATAAGAAAAAGCAAAAATTCACGATGAAGAAATGTTAGGAACACAATATCAGGGAAGTTCCAGACTGTCTGATCAATGGGAAGTTACAGGGGAAAAATCACAGCCCCTGTCTCAGTCACACTTACATTTCTTGCATCTAAACAAACTGCAATAAAAAAAGCTAATTGAAGTAGTTCCCAGGCAGGGATTTTCTCTGATACCTCCATGGGTGAATGAGCATTTGGGACAGGAAGAGTCTAACCATACAGCATCTACATCCTCACAGGATATTTGATCTGAACCCAGCCGTTCTTATATTCATGTCCCAGAGGCGCCATCATCAACATCATCATAACCCTGGTCATGAGGAGGTGGGGACAGGGCGTCCCTCTCAGCCCCAGAGGCCCCTTCACTTCTTAGCGAGTGCAGCCTCCAGCCTAAAAATAGCAAGGAGGTCACACTGCAGTAAATGTATCCATTCTCCACCCATGTGCACTCACATAATAGGTGGGCAACATACAGCATGGGCTGTGAATCAGCCCCTGCCCACAGTTCCTCTGAGTGGGCATCTGACAAATTTAATCCATTAACTCTTTCTGTTCTTCAAACAAAACATGTGGGAACAGATTCTCTCTGTGCTGAGACCTCCCTGGTGCAGAAGTGTGGGGATGGCAGTGAGCTGGTGACGACTCCCTGATAGGCCACTAGGGGCTGCTGTAACTCCTGACAGCTGATATAGTTCTTGGTGGCTGGAGTAGAGTGGGGGCCCTAACCCATGGGACATGCCTGGGCATCACAGATCTCACCTGCCCACACAATGCTTGTTTGCATGTTCTTGCCATCAAGACCAAAGAAATGCACATTTCATCCCTGGGCCCCAGGTCTGATTCTATCCTAAAAGGGACATTTACATATAGAAGAGAGTGATTTCAAACCTGAAGCTGGGCCAGTAACCAACCCCACAGCAGGGCCCTGCTTTTCCCGTTACCATCCAGGGCACTGACACCTGGTGTGGGGAAAGGAACTTGGCCCTGATCCTGCCAATGGTCACATGCAACTTTGCTGATTTGGACAGTCCCACTAAAGTCAGCAAGACTATTCATGTGAGTAGTGACAGATGGGATCTAGTATTTTTAGGATCAGGGACCTTATCTAGGAAATCTTGTCTCTTTCTTGGTTTAAGTCCATTTAACTCCATTTAAAGGTCAGGGTGGGGATACACCTGGCAGTTTACCAATGACTGTATTGCAGTGCAGTGACAGTGACCTCTAGCGGCCAGTAAAGGCTCTTCCAGGTGAGTTGCCAACAACAGAGATCCCAATACACAGGCCCAACAATCCCATCTGGAATTTCTATCTCAAATGTGTCCCCTCACAGAGACCCGGAGAGGAGACTCCTCTCAACCATTGCTTTGGCCAAGGTCGCTTCCTTGCTGCATAACCCACATTCCCAACTGGAGACTGTTCCTGTGGATCAATCATTGGGAAACACAGACCTTTCCAGCATCGCCAACCCCAAGTGTTCGGAAATGAGGGGTCAGGCCTCAAACATCTTGAGTTTGGCTTACAAATAATGAGATTTAAACAATTGTTTTGGTTCATTTCTCAGTTTTGTCTTGTGGTTTGAGGCTTTAGGTTAAATTCCAGAAACTGAAACTCTTAGAAAAACAAATATCATGGGACTAATGAAAACATTGTGACAATTGGCAACATTACATTTCCCCACTCACCAGTCTGATCATCTCTGTTCCTGTCACTGTCCCCATGGGCCCCAGGGACTTCCTGGGCACTCGGTCCAGAAGCAGGGTCATCTTCAGTGTTAGAAACTTCTCTGGCATCATCATAACCATCCCATGGGGCACCTGTAGACAGGACAGGGACCTCTGAAATAAAGATGGTAATTAATCATAATGAAAAGGGGCTTTCCACTGAATAGAGAAATAAACTATATGTCAGGTGTGAAGAATGAGGGATTTATGCATATTATTTCTTATGAATTTGTAATATACACCTCAGTTTACCTTTTTGATATTATCCTGCCAGACTGCATAGAGTTAAGAGTGCAAGGGACTATTTCATCAGGCCCTGGTGACTGGAAGACATCTAACTTGTCTAAGTAATTTTTAACTTATTTCCCTATTTTAGCCTCTCATCCTACCTCATTTTCACTAGCATTTACTATGTTAGATGTCCATGTGCAACTAAACTTTTTGGGGAAAACTGAAACAAAAAAGTCATTTAGCACTTCAGCCATTTCCACATTTTCTGTTATTGTTTTTCCCTCCTCATTGAGTAACGGGCCTACCCTATCCTTGGTCTTCCTCTTACTTCTAATATATTTGTATAATGTTGTCTTGTTACCCTTTATGTCTCTAGTTAGTTTAATCTCGTTTTGAACCTTGGACTTTCAAATTTTGCCCCTACATACTTGTGTTATTTGAGGGGTGCTGTTAATTGTGGAATGTCCCTCTCTGGCTTCAACCAGGCAAGTCTGGTTAATTCTTCCCAGCCCTAAGCTCAGGATCAAAGGGAGACTAGAAAATGAAGTGGGGGTGGAGCAACAGTAGCCATGGAGTAATGTTTTCAGGAGATGGATTCACTGCTCACCTTGACCGTCTGGAGTCCAGGGGATGTCGCTTGATGCAGGTTCCTCCACATTATTATAATCCAACTGAGAACCACCAGGGAAAGCTCCTTCTGGAACAGCAAACAGCACACTCAGCATCTCCTGAACACACCCATTTCCCCTGTAGGTTTTTAGTTCCCCATTAAAGACCTGTTGCCTTGGAGTTTGGGCTGTTTATCATGGAGTTTGTAGGAGAAGTCACAGGTGAGCCAGGGTCAAAGTCATGGACAGTGTATGAAACAGGAATTTTGCCACCTTTAGTTCCTCATAAATAACAAGGGCCCAGCCCTGACCCACTGTATCCATTAGCAACTTCGTCATGCCCTTCAATGGGATCAAGATCTGTGCTGGTGAGGCACTAACCCTTGACATATTGGAAGATAAAAGCTGCCACACCAGACACAACAGTTGTGAATCAAACTGAACTCTATAAAGGCATGCTTTAAAGTCTCTACTCCTGGGGGAATTCTGTGCTCCTGCAAGAGTGCAGAAAAGCACCCCCATCCCCTGCAGATTCTCTTTACTTTCTGCAGAAAATGGTTTCTGTGGGGAAGCAATGAGAAACTGCACCAGTGTTCACTCACTTCTCCCCAGCAGAGCCTAGGCTAGTGTGTTCTGTCAGAGAGGTAAATCACTTGCAGGGGGTGTCTGGGGATTCCATTGCAGATCAGGGACGTTAGTCTGAGCTGGGCGGTGGGGGGAAGAGGAGGACGGAGATGGAGTTCCACCTCCCTCATCCCCAAAATGGAGCAGCAGGAGCTGGGTCAGATCAACCCCTGGAAACTTCCCCTCGCTGCAGAAAACTCTGCACCATAGTGGGTGGTGGGGATTGGAGGGGGTGGTCTAGATGCAGGAGATGAGGCTTGGTGGGGGTTCTGGGGAGGGGAAATGAGGTTTGGTGGGGGGGATTGATTGGGGGGGATGGGCAGATGGGGGGGATGGGAGGACAGGGGGAGCAGCTCCCTGTACAGTGACTCCTCCCCCCTGCAAACAGAACCCCCTCCAGAGTCCCCCCTGCATCAGGGACCCCTGCACCCAGAACCCCCCAACCAAGCCCCCAAAACCAATTCCACACCCTCCCAAGCCTCACTCCCTGCATTAGGAGTCCCCCTCACACAGACCTCACCCAGAATCCCCCACTGAGCCTCCTCTGCACCCAAATCCCCACCCTCTCCAAGCCTCATCACCTGCATTGGGAGCCCATTGCTTCTTGTCCTATCCACACCTGGACTCTCATCCCACTGAGCTCCAACCAGTTGCACTTGGACCCCCCTCCGCTGAGCCCTAACCATCTTCATTGGGACTCCCCTGCAGAGTCCCATTTCCCCTACACTCTGAACCCCACACCGAGCCTCTGTGCATCCAGATCGCACTCAGACCCCCTGCCAAGCTGCCTGCACCCAGACTGCGCCACACAGAACCCTGGTACTCTTGAGGGAATTCTGCACCAAAAAAATTAAAAATTTTAAAATTGTGCCAAGTTCATATTTTATTTGTCAAAATAACACTAACACAACAACAATATAGTCACACCATTTTCAATTATTTTGGTAATTTATTTCAAAATACTTGTCAGCAAATAATGGTGTGATTATATTGTGTTATTTTGACAAAATATGCAGAATTTTGCAGAATTTTAAAATATTGTGTGAAGAATTTTTAACTTTTTGGTGCAGAATTCCCTCAGGAGTAAGTCTCTTCCTTTTATAAGGGGTAGATTCTGACTTGGGCTACATGCTCATGCTGGAGAGGCAGGGGGCTAAGATCATGGGGCACAGATCAGGGGCTGTTTAGTGATAGGTGCCAGCTGTTAAATTCAGATTCTTACATGTCAAGTGAATATTTCTGTATCCTATTCTCTGCAGTTTCTATCCTGGGAGAGGGCTCCGTGAGCCATGCAGAGAAAGGGTCAGGATTTGATCATACATTTCCATTAAGAGTTTGGACATACATCTTTGATGTGGAAATTAAATTCCGCACCTAGATGTGGGTGTCTGTCCTTGTATTCACCCCCCTCCCTTGTTACCTTGTTCTGATGCAGGATCGTTTTCCTCCTCACTATCCCCGGTGTAATACTGCAGCTTAGACACTGAATCATCTGAATAGGAGACTGGAGAAATGGTAAATGGGATGTTATCACAGTGACAGCAGCAAAACTGGCTGATGGGCAATGCATCCAGGTCCTGAAGCAGGATTTATGGTCTTGGTATTTTTCTCCTTCTAGAGAAGATGCTGAATTCACAGCAACTGACACTGACTTTCCAAGAGAAATATCGTGTGTGTGTGTGTGTGTGTGTGTGTTTGTGTGTGTGTGTGTGTGTGTTAAATGTGATTTGGGGTGGATAAAATCAGATTGGGAAGATGCTGGGAACAGCCATAATGACCTCATGAGGTGAGGGAGGGACTGAGTGAGCCCTTTAACATGGGATCCTCGACTGCTGTGGATTTAATTTGAATCCTTCTCATTAACTGGGGAGCCTGTTTTCATTCATACTCAGGCTGTAAGAATTGGTTTAGAGAGGAATGTTTTTCTCCTCCTCCTGAATGTTGCTACTTCATGGCCTGATCCAGCAGAAAATCATGGCTCAGGCTGCTGGTCTTTGAAAGGTCCAGACCTCCTCAGCCATGGACGTGACTCCCGCGTTGTTAAGCAAGATACTTCCCCTCCCCTGCCTTGCTGCCAGAGTAGGCCACGTCCCTCCAAGGGTCAAAGCCTTTTATCTACTCCCGCCATTAGTGAACAGGGATCTCAAAAGTAGCCTCAGGGAGACGCACTGACCATGCTCAGAGAGCCTGACAATGTGCTAAACTGAGAGCAGCATCTTCCCAATTGATTGACATTGAGTCAAAATGGTGTAAACAGACAGGTTGCTGACCCATAACTAGTTAGCCTTCAAGGCTGCAGGATGTACAGATGGGGCTGACTGTCCTCAGAATGGGGCTAGAAGAGTCTGCTTGGGAGGAAACTCATTCATTTGAGTCCAGTAACTGGCAGGTTTCTCCACAGACCCAGCTCCAGCAGCCATCCAGGACTCTCAGGGCTGAAGGCTGCAGAGATTTAGCTCTGAGTCAGAGTATTAGGATGGGAAGTGCATTGGAGATTTGCTCCCTGTTAGGAATGACACACAGACCTGAGCGACCAAACATCTGCTTCTTTCTCATCAGGTTATAATCAATCTCCTCATACACGGCCTCAGAGAAAGGGTCCAGGGATCTTCTGGAGCCTGAAAACAAAGAGCAAGGTTTGCACAGGGTCAGAAACTAGGGATGGGAAACCCTATGAGATCATCCAGCCCCTCCCCCTGGGCCCAGCACATTCCCACTGCTCTGTCCAATCTAGATTTGAACGTCCCAGGTGACAGGGACAATGCCCCTTTGATGTTTGTTCTATTGGCTATTTCACTGTCATTAAGTTTATCTTGATATTCAGCCTTTATGGTCCCTTGATAAATGTGTCCTGCAACTCCTAGTAGCACCCAAAATCATACCTCTTCCATCCTCGTGCTTACACCTATGGGCAAAATAGTACTTACATATTTATGTACTGCCTAGAGACTATCTGGGGAATAATTAGCTACTATTTGTGCAGTGCTTTAACAATGGAAAGTGCTATCTACATAAGGATTCATCCACACTGCAATCTGGAGGTGTGATTGCAGCACTGCAGGAGTAAACACACCTGAACTAGCTTTCACTGCTATTGTTATGCCACCTAGGTTTCAACTACTAGCATGTCAGGCTTCTGTAGTAGATACGGACTGGCTACAGAGCTTCCCTTCCAGAGAGATACTCACTGCATGTGTACATCATAAGATCTTTTAATACTCTGCCAAATATAGCTGATGTTAGCTGAAACAACTTATGTCACCTATTGTCTGAACAGTATAATACAGTTAAGCATTCCTTTGAGTATTCCACTTTAAGTTCTACATTCCTACCATTTACAAAATTTAAACTATCATGCTATCATTGTAGTTCAGTATGAATCAGTCTATTAAGTGTCTGTCTCTCAATCGTACTTGTTTTCTAATTACCCGACCCAAGCACATAACAACATGGTCATCCGGCTGTACATTAGTTGCAATAACTGGCTACAGCTGGTTTGGAATCCTTGAATCATCTTCTTATTATGCATCCACCATCTGTAGAGTTTGGTTTGTTGATTGTTGTTTCTGAGGAATAACAGGTGTTGATGGTTTCTGTTGAACTCTCCACTGCTGGTCACAATCACATTTGATCTGGGTACTGAATTATTTTTCTTTGAGACAGCTGGAGTTGTCCATTCTTTTCCTCCACCCAATTTGGCATGAACACAGTCACCAGATTCTAGACTCAAAAATTATCTGAGTGACATCTGTTTTAAAAGTGTTCCTGAGCTCTTTTAGCCTTTTTATCCCATTTGGCTACTCTCTTCATATAGATTCTTTTCTAAAGTTGGAACTGTAGTTCTGAGTTTTCTTCCTATGAGGAGTTGTACTGGACCACATCAACAGCTGCTATCCCCATATTGACTGGGTAAATGTCACTGTAGGATGGGAGGCAGAGACAAAGTTTCTTGACACTTGAAATGACTGCTTCTTAGAGCAGCTAGTCCTGGAACCCACAAGGGGAGAGGCAATTTTTTATTTCGTCCTAACTGGAGCACTGGTCCAAGAGGTGAATATAGCTGGACTGCTTGGTAATAGTGACCATAATATAATTAAATTAAATATCCCTGTGGTGGAGAAAACATCACAGCAGCCCAACACGGTAGCATTTAATTTCACACAAAAATGAGGAAGTTAGTTAAGCAGAAATTAAAAGGTACAGCACCAAAAGTGAAATCCCTGCAAGCTGCATGGAAACTTTTTAAAGACACCATAATAGAGGCTCAATTTAAATGTATACCCCAAATTAAGAAACATAGTAAGAGAACCAAAAAAATGCCACCATGGCTAAACAACAAAGTAAAAGAAGCAATGAGAGGCAAAAAGACATCCTTGAGAAAGTAGAAGTTAAATCCTAGTGAGGAAAATAGAAAGGAGCATAAACTCTGCAAGTCAAGTGTAAAAATATAATTAGTCAGGCCAAAAAGAATTTGAAGAACAGCTAGCCAAAGACTCAAAAAGTAACAGCAACATTTTTTTTAAGTACATCAGAAGCAAAAAGCCTGCTAAACAACCAGTGGGGCCACTGAACGATTGAGATGCTAAAGGAGCATTCAAGGATGATAAGATCATTGCAGAGAAACTAAATGAATTCTTTGCATTGGTCTTCATGGCTGAGGATGTGAGGGAGATTCCCAAACCTGAGCCACTCTTTTTAGGTGACAAATCTGAGGAACTGTCCCAGATTGAGGTGTCATTAGAGGAGGTTTTGGAACAAACTGATAAACTACAAAGTAATAAATCCCCAGGACCAGGTGGTATTCACCCAAGAGTTCTGAAAGAAGTCAAATGTGAAATGGTGAACTAACAGTGATATGTAACCTATCATTTAAATCAGCTTCTGTACCAGATGACTGAAGGATAGCTAGTGTGAAACCATTTTTTTTAAAAGGCTACAGAGGTGATCCGGGCAATTACAGGCCTAACTTCAGTACTGGGCAAACTGGTTGAAACGTTAGTAAAGAACAGAATCATCAGACACATAGATGAACATGATTTGTTGGGGAAGAGTCAAAATGGTTTTTCTAAAAGGAAATCATGCCTCACCAATCTACTAGAATTCCTTGAGGGCGTCAATAAGCATGTAGACATGGGTGATCCAGTGGATATAGTGTACTTCGATTTTCAGAAAGCCTTTGACAAGGTCACTCACCAAAGGCTCATAAGTGAAGTAAGCTGTAATGACATAAGAGGGAAGGACCTCTCATGGATCGGTAACTGGTTAAAAGATACGAAATAAAAGGTAGGAATAAATGGTCAGTTTTCAGAATGAAGAGAGGTAAATAGTGGTGTCCTCCAGGGGTCTGTACTGTGACTAGTACTATTCAACATAATTATAAATGATTTGGAAAAAGGGGTAAACAGTGAGGTGGCAAAATCTGCAGAGGATACAAAACTACTCAAGATAGTTAAGCCCAAAGCAGACTGCAAAGAGTTACAAAGGGATCTCACAAAACTGGGTGCCTGGGCAACAAAATGGCAGATGAAGTTCAATGTTGATAAATGCAAAGTAATACACATTGGAAAACATACTCCCCACTCTACATATACAATGATGGGGTCTAAATTAGAAAGATCTTGGAGTCATTGTGGATAGTTCTCTGAAAACATCCACTCAATGTGCAGCGGCAGTCAAAAAAGCTAACAGAATGTTAGGAATTATTAAGAAAGGGATAGATAATAAGACAGAAAATATCATATTGCCTCTATATAAATCCATGGTACACCCACATCTTGAATACTATGTGCAGATGCGGTCGCCCCATCTCAAAAAAGATATATTGGAATTGGAAAAGGTACAGAAAAGGGCAACAAAAATGATTAGGGCTATGGAACAGCTTCCGTATGAGGAGAGATTAATAAGACTGGGACTTTTCAGCTTGGAAAAGAGATGACAAAGTGGGAGATATGATTGAGGTCTATAAAATCATGACTGGTGTGGAGAAAGTAAATAAGGAAGTGTTACTTAGTTCTTCTTATAACTCAAGAACGTGGGGTCACCAAATGAAATTTATAGGCAGCAGGTTTAAAACAAAGGGAAGTATTTCTTCACACAACTCACAGTCAACCTGTGGAACTCTTTGCCAGAGGATGTTGTGAAGGCCAAGTCTATAACAGGGTTAAAAAATGAACTAGATAAATTCACGGAGGATAGGTCCTTCAATGGCTATTAACCAAGATGGGCAGGGATGGTGTCCCTAGCCTCTGTTTGCCAGAGGTTGGGAGTGGGCATCAGGGGATCGGTCACTAGGTGATTGCCTGTTCTGTTCATTCCCTCTGGGGCACCTGGCATTGGTCACTGTTGGAAGACAGAATACTGGGCTAGATGGACCTTTGGTTGATCCATTATGGCCATTCTTATGTTCTTATGGCACAAAACTGTCACCAGTTTCTAGACACAGCAGTTCTCTTACTGAGTGACAACTGTTGTAAAAGTGTTCCTAAGCTCTTTTTTTGCCTTTTTTAATCCAATTGGCTATTCTCTTCACGTCTGGCCACTTTGGAGATAGATTCCTTTCTAAAGTTGGAACAGTAGTTCTGAGTTGTCTTCCCATCAGGAGTTGTGCTGGACCACATCCAGTAGCTGCTATTTATGCTGATCTGTAACTCGGAAGAGCAAGGAATGGCTCTTCCTATTGCAGGATTTTTTGGCTGTCTGTACAGGTCTCTCAGCCTCTTTATTTGCTTATGGGTAATGTGGACTGTTAGTAATATGATCATACTCATATTTTGTTTAGAATGACATTCTCCTGCAGTGAATTGTGGTCCATTGTTTATCACTAGTTGTTCTGGAATACCGAAATAAACAAAAGTGGATTGTAGTTTTTCGATAACACTGTGAAATGTTTTGTCTTTCAAGTATATTATTTCTATATACGTGGAAAAATAGTCCACTACAATCAGGGAATGATATCCTCTGAATTCGCATAAACCTGCAGCTAGCTTCTTCCACGTTCTGTATGGTATTTGTACACTGTATAGTTCAGCATTGTCTCTTGAGTTTATTTTTACTGGATCGCCTTTCAAAAATCCAGTATCAACAAATCCTTTGTGAAGCTCTTCCACCTTTCTCACTAGGCCCATAATGGTGGGGCGGAGAAGGTTGTTGATCTTTGATGCTTTGATCACATGCACTCTGAATGCAAAGCTTTTGTCTTGGTAAGATGTTTCTGTGGTAAACTGGCCCATGCAAGCAGAATGCCTCCAAGGCTAGTCAGAGCTGTGTCAGGTGACTTCAGCTCTGGGACAGGCCGAAGGTTATTTTAAGTCCCTTCTGAGATGACTGTGACATTTTCTCTTGAGTCAATTTTAAAGTCAATAGCCTTTCTCTGAATATTCAGTTTCACTCTCCAGACAGGCTCCATATCTTCACACATGATTAGGGCCCTACCATATTCAAGGTCTATTTTGATCAATTTCATGGCCATAGGGTTTTCAAATTTGTCAATTTCTCATTTTCAGCTTTTTACATCTGAAATTTTATGGCATTGTAACCATGGGGGACCAAACCCAAAAGGTACCTGGAAGTGGGTCTGATCTCCCTCGCCCCCCCCCCCCCCCCCCCCCGAGCTGCCATGCAAGGGAAGGAAAAGTCCTGTCTCTCCCCAATCCAGGAGGGACTCACAGCTAGGAGCTCATTGGCAGGAGCACTTCCAGGAGCAGGGATATTGGACCCACCCCCACAAGTCTTCTCCAGCTGCAGGAACCTCCATTTCTGGTCAGGGAGCTCCCTCTCAGCCCAGCCAAGACTTGCAGCTAGGAGCCCCCTGACTGGGGTGCTCTCAGCAGCAAGGGGGAGATTGGATTTCACGGAGAAGGGTTTATTTCATGGTCTGTGACACATTTTTCACAGCCGGGAAATTGGTAGGGCCCTACATATTATAGATCTCAGAAACAATGGCTCTTGATTGTCTCTAATATGAATCAACTCCCTGACTACTTTGATGCAGCAAACAACAGCAAAATGTCCATGTTTTGTGCATTTATTAAACCCTGAGCCTTTGGGTGGACATTCCTCATTTCTTGGGATATGAATTTGTCCTCATCTTATGCATTTAGGCTGTAAGGCTTTTGTAATTGCTTGGAATTCAACCTTCTTAGCCCGGGAGTTCTGTCTCCTTACCTAAGCAGTCTTATGGAAATTACTTGCATTTATTAACAGCTTCTTTCTTTCAAGCTAGTTTCTTGTTTTTCAAGTTTGGCAAGTTGCTTTGGGTTTTGCTGTCTAATCAGCTCAGACTGCGTTTCTTTTCAGTGTGTAGGGTGAAGTCTGTTTTTAATTGTAGTTGCTGTGAAAGATTTTTATTTGTTAACCCAATAACCACTACTAGTCTGTCTCTGATATTTTCATATTTTTCTGTTCCAAAATCACAGTTTTCAGCCAATGCATGCAGAGCTCTAATAAACCATTCAACATTTTCCCCTAGTCCTTGAATTCTCTGGTGAAAACATGCACTTTCATAAACCATATTTCTCTGAGGTATAAAGTATGCATTAAACTCATCCAGAACCCTTTCGTGGTTGTCTTCATGTCAGTCTTGATTAAAATCATAGGATTTAAAGTTATGCTCTGCCTGCTTCCTCATAGCATAAATTAAAGAGCATACTTGTATATCTTCAGTTTCCTTACATAATTTTGTAGCAATTTGAAATCTTGCAAAATGTTGATTCTAGTCTGTTTATCTAAGCTGAAGTTCTCTGGGGCAATGGAGAGAGGGATATTGATGAGATCCTGCAACCTCTGTTCTTTTTTTTTTTTTCTTGTCTGCAACTTCTGTTGCTGTTCCTTCTGCATGTAACTTCTGTTGCTGTTTTCCTTCTGTTCTTGTTCTCCTCTGGCACTGCTGAACTTTGGACACCATGTCATGTACACCTTTTACAAGTAGGTGGCAGGGCTGCTATTAGCTGGTCAGACTTCTGTACCACTCATGGACCGGCTATAGAGCTTCCTTCCTATATAGTTTCATGCCAGATGTGTTCTCTATAAGATCCCTTTAATGCTCTTCATGGCATGGCTGAGGTTAGTTTAAATAAATTGCAACACACAGCACCACCTTTTAGCCGAACAGCATAATACAGTTTAGTCTTCCATTACGCTGCCAATGCCCCTCTCCTCAGCTACAGCTTCTCCTGCTATTGCGGAGGCATTTCACTCAGTGGCACCAAGAAGGACCCACCTCTGCGCTGTGCCCTGGCACTTTGCACCTGTGCCCCCAGGATGATTAAGACCAAGCAGAGCAGGGCCCCCAGGATAATGCAGACGACCATAGGCACCGTGACTCTCCCACTGTCAGTCAGAGGGCGTCGCAGGGAAGCTGGATGGAAATGAACATACAACAGAGAGAGATTATCCTGTGAGAGTCAGGGGGTCCCAGGGAGCTCCCCAGTCACTCATTGCACAGCCCAAGACAGCAGGGTAATGGGCTGGGACACAGTCTGTGCGCCATGGGGGGAGCTCACAGGCTGCTGTTTAAATCATGGGCTCTGCCCTGTCAGCTGGAGTCCTGCTCAGCACCCGGGTGTCATTCACCCTCAGATTTCATAGACCATGGAAAGGAGCTCCTTCCCTCAGGCTGCAGCTCCTCCTCTGTGACCCAGCACCAGGTAAATTTAACCCTGGATGGAAGGAGATAGATGTTTTACCCGTTCTAGTCAGTGAATCTGATGTCTCTGTCACACCTGCAAAGGGAAAGGGAGGAGAGTTGGAGTCAGGAGTGGGGGGGGGTGGGCGGGGTGAGGTGTTTGTTACCAGGAGAAGGGGCCCTCTGAGAGTCCCTGGGGGTCTCCAGCTGTGACCTGTTCTGTTTCCCAGAAACTCCTGCACAGCAGCATAGGGCCTGTATGTTAGAGATTGTGGGCCCAACTTAAGTCCCCTGTGCTGAGAACACTAGTAACAAACCAGCACACTGGCACCTATGATGGATGTAGGGGCTATGTGGGCTGATGCCTTAGCCAATCTGGCCCCACAAAGATTCCACCCCACAGCATCCATGATGCTCCTGCACACAGGAGATGGGAGGGCCTGATCTGGGACCAAGGTGGAGAGGCAGTTGGATCCATCCCTTCTGTGAAAATTACAGCATGTAGCAGAACCATCTCCTGTCACTCACCTGAGCAATTTACAGCAGCATCTTCCTTATGGTCACAGTTACTCTCACCCCAGGGCTTGGCAGGACACTTCCAGAGAGATGACTCTGTCCCTCTGCAGTTCACCTTCTCCACCCAGATGGGACCAGTCCCCTCGCCGAATACAGCCTCGCCCGGGGCAGATACAGCAGTTCCACAGCCCAGTTGTTTACACACAACATTACCATCTGCCATGTCCCAGGAGTCATCGCAAACTGTTCCCCAGGAGCCACGGTACCAAACCTCCACTCTCCCCGAGCATCCATCCTCTCCTCCCACGACACGTAACTTCTCCTGGTCTGGAAATGTAGAAACCTCACATGTTACTGGGACAGCTGGGAAAGTCCTTAGGGACCAAAAGTGAGACAGTGAGAAGCAGAGATACCTGTGCAGTTTGTAGAGTTCGGGCATTCACCAAACAGGGTCTGAAGTGGTTTTTCTTTTATTCCTATGGATAGAAAATTATGACATGAACAGACTGAGAAACGTGTGGGATGTAGAAGAGAGTAGGGTTTCATAAGCTTAAATCTAAATCCCTAGGAGGAGGTAGAGGGAACGCTGGTAGACACAGCGAACAAAGAGATAGCAAGAAGATTAGGCAAGTGCTTAGGGAAATGCAGCAAAGTACGGGATGGAACAAACCTTGACTGCTAACGAGGGGGTCCCTGAGCCAGAACCCAGAGTAGAGTGGGGGCCCGGATTCCCCAACCAGCCACTTGGGAAGTGGCACCATAGGAAGGCTGGCTGAACCTGTTTGGGAGAAGACTCCCCCCGCCCAGAAGTGCAAACCACAATAGTGACCTAGCTGGAGGGCTGAGTCACAAAGAGACCACAGCGGCTCCTGGATCAAGAGAGCAGCTGCAGATAGAGAGACAGAGATGGAGGGATGGTTTGCAACCATGGGGAGAAGCGTTGACCTGGTGAGCTAGTCCCCAGAACAACCAGGAGGAGGGGCCATACTGCGGTGAATAGAGCACCCCCATCACACAGACACAGACACTTTTGGGGAATTCTGATCTTGACCTAGATTTCACAGGCAGGGTTTCAGGAATCAGCACCTGCAGCAGAGCAGTCTCCAGGCAGCTGGCCTGTAGTAGGCTGCCTGATTGGTGGGAAGGGTCTGCAGTGCAGCTCTTGAGTCTAGCAGCCATTCAGCGACTGCTCAAAGCATTTCCCACAGCTGCAATACCTCGTGCTCCTGCCTGGTTCCCAACCTTGCTCTTGCTTTGACCCCAGACTTACCCCGGCCTTGCCTTGCTCCAGGTAACCCGATCCTGGCTCTTGCCTCTGATTCCTGACTTCTGACTTTGGCTCTGATCCCTGGCTCTGAGTTCTGACTACCAGCTCCTGCTCTACCCACTGTACCTGACTCCTGCTCCAACCACTCACCACAACTGCCTATGTCCTGGTCACTGACATTGGGCCCATCTCTGATTGTTTAGCCCAAAAGGATAACCACAGAGATTCCCAAATGACGCTAGCTAATGGGAGGCATTTGTGAGCTCTCACTAGGTGATTGCACTGTGTACCACACAGCTTGTATAAATAACTAATTCCCCTGTTTGTTTTCCATGGGCCTCATTCTCATTCCTAGAATGGACGATGAAAATATGTCTGTGTCATTGCTGAGAATGTAAAACTGTCTATTCTGAAAAGTAAATACATGCAAAATTTCTATCACACCCTTTCAATGAGTTAAACACGTAGAGGGTGTGTTCATGCGTGCACACAGACAGTTTCAGAATTACCACTGCAAGAAATATGGGTCTCTTCTGCTCGGTTATCACAGGATTGCTGTTTCCACAGGCCTCACGGGCACTGCCAGAGGGAGCTGTGCTGCTCACGGCATGAAACATGGTCCAGCCACGTGGGACCAGAACCTGCTCCATATGCAAAGTCACTTGCAAGCTGCCCTCCATCCCCACAGTTCAGTTGTTTGCAGACAATCGCTGGGGTGACTCCAGACATCCCATTGGAGCAAACACTGCCCCAAGTCCCATTGTAGAAAACCTCCAGCCGCCCAGCACAGTCACTGTCGCTTGCCAGCCTCAGATCTGTGAATTCTAGAAGGAAATGCACAAAAAGGGGATTTAAATCTTCGATTCTGAAAAGATCTGGGGTGTAAAGAGTGAAATCCCAGCGATCCCTAAGAATCCTGTTCATTATTTTGCAGACGCAAGTGCCAGAGATAATCACTCCAAGAATCAGAGACTCTTCTGGACACCACAGGCCCATTAGTAATAGAATGATCCCCTCTTGAAAGTCAACATTTCCCAGCAGTTACACACACAGATACCTGCAATACAGCAGTGACTGCCCTCCCAACACTAGAGAAATGCTGCGATATCTCCAATACCCCTGGGTGGGAACATATGGGAAATGGTGACTTTCTAATCATGATCCCTGTAGGTAGGTAGGAGAGACAGCAAGGAAGAGTATCAATCATTCTCAGCTCTCTCCTCAAATCTCTGCCCCCTCCATTAAATAGCCTGGTAAGGAGGCTCACATGAGCATTCCCAGACCAGACCTGAGCAGAGAACTCCCGCGTCCTCTTTGTGTCTGCAGTTGTGCTGGCCCCAGCCTTTGGAAGGACACTCCCAGAGATGGGATTCGTTCCCAGAGCACTTCACATCATCCAGCCAGATCTGCCCGGATCCTTGCCCATAATGAGCAGAGACAGTTGCATTAATGGCACGTCCACATCCCAGTTGTTTGCAAACAACATTGGAGTCTGACAGATCCCAGGAATCATCACAGACTGTCCCCCAGCTGCCGTTGTAATAAATCTCCACTCTCCCGGCACAGCGACCTGCCCCATTCACCAGTCTGATCCGCCTGCTCCCTGCAGGAATAGATCCCAGTTGTTAATATGCAATATAATAATAGCTGAACAGCTTCCAGGCACATTAATGATGATAGTGCAATGGCTGAGATACTGAAATACTTTTAAAAATCTGTCTTTGCAAGAAACACAGACAAGAAAAGAAGGCTGTAATGTAAGGAAATGAGGAAGATTTTTAGAGAACAGCCTTGATTAACACCAAGGGCCTAATTCTGAACTCCTTACTCATCTGAGTAACCCTTATGGGTAGGAACTTACCAAATTCAGGTCCATTTTGGTCAATTCCTTGGTCATAGGATTTTAAAAATCATACATTTCATTATTTCAGCTATTTAAATCTGAAATTCCACAGTGTTGTAATTACAGGGGTTCTGACCCAAAAAGGAGTTGGGGGGTTGCAAGGTTATTGTAGGGAGTGGGAGGTGGGGGGTTGCGGTACTGCTACCCTTACTGTTGCACTGCTGCTGGCGGCAGCGCTGCCTTCAGATCTGGGCAGTTGGAGAGCGGCGGCTGCTGACCAGGAACCCAACTTTGAAGGCAGAGCCACCGCCCACAGCAGCATAGAAGTAAGGATGACATGGTATGGTATTGTCACCCTTACTTCTGCGCTGCTGCTGGTGGAGTGCTGCCTTCAGAGCTGGGCACACGGCCAACAGCTGCCACTCTGTGGCTGCCCAGCTCTGATGGCAGCACAGAAATAAGGGTGGTGATACCACCCCCTCTAAAATAACCTTGTGACCCGCCCGCAACTCCCTTTTGGTTCAGGACCCCCAATTTGAAAAACGCTGGTCTCCCCCATGAAAGCTATATAGTATTGGGTAAACACACCCAAAAGACCAGATTTTACAGGAGGAGACCAGATTTCACAGTCCGTGACATGTTTTTCATAGCCGTGAATTTGGTAGGGCCCATCTTATGGGACTCGTCACATGGGTAAGAGGTACTAGTGAGACTAAGGTTATGCAGAATCACCCCTTACTGGAAAGTTTGAATATTTTCAAACTGCTCTTAAAGGATAAGCATCAAGTTGTTCAAGGAATTATTAGACAATAAATTTAACAAAAAACAAATAGCCTTTTAAATTGTTATAGAATTGGGGTGACACCAGAGGATTAGCGAAAAGCAGACATGGTAACAATTTATTTTAGAAATATAGGGAAAGAAAGGCAATTGGATGCATGAGTCTACAACAAAGTCCCAGGCACTAAGGGCCCAATTCTACCCTGCTGAAATCAACTGTGAAGCCCCCATTGACACAATGGGAGCAGGAATGGACCCTTAATGTGCCTTAGTTACCCTGCAGTTGGAATGGGCATGAAAAATGATTTCAGTGCAATAACATAGAGTGCATGATATAGGGATATGTTACTTGAAGGATACTGGGGATACCAGTGTTATGGTTCTATGTTTACTTTTACTGTGGAATCTTAAAATAAATAATATACCATCAAAAAGAATAATAGAATTATCTTGTACAATAGTCATCTACAACCAGGAACAATGAAAAAATCCCATCACAGATTCCTTTTTTCCCCTTTTAAACAAAGGAAAATTGCACAGTTATACGATTAGGACTTAACATCATCACATTATAACAGCAACTTTGATGTATTTCCTAAGTGACAGAAGGTTAGATCCACAAAGGTGCCTACATACCTAACTGCCTCTTTATAAATACATAATGTATAAATAGTTACATATTTATTGAAGCAGGGAATTGACTCTCTCCCATTCCCGGCAAGTGCCCTGGCCACCAGGCTAGAGTCACTCTCTTGCTTTTTCTCTGATTCAGTGACCAATTATTTGTACAAAGTGGAACATTTCCAGCAGGAGAGACCCACCCCAGCATACCCTATAGTAACTAGAGCACTCACCTGTGTTCACATCCCTGTTCCAAATCAGGAAGATCGGGGATTTTAACATGGATTTCCCACATCCCAGTTGAGTGCTTTAACCACTGGTTTATGGATAAAATGGGGAGATTTGAGAGCTGACCTGGCTTACCTGCCTAGATCCAGGAGTGAGTTTGTGGCTGAGAGTCCTAGGCAGAGATAGGTGCCTACATCTGACCTGTGTGTCAGAGGCCTAAGGCTTAGATCAATGGCAGTTAGGCATCTAAATAACTTTGTGTATCTAGGCCATACTCCCTTCCTTGGCATTTCACTGCTGGTAAGTTTAAGGTGGCTCCCTGTTCAGCTTGCAGGCTTCTGAGGTGTCTAACTCTCCCCATGCATTGTACGGGGAGCTGGGCACGTGACTCAGGGCTGAGGATCTCATTGGGTGGCAAGACACCTAGGAGTCAGGCCTTGCAATGCCCAAGTCCCTTTTGGGATCTAGCCCAGAGCCACTATCCATGGCACTCTTGGTCAAAACAGGTTACATATGACTTCCTTTTCTTACTATTGTTTTCTGATTCAAGACAGCACATTTTTTAAGACTTTAACATAAAGAAGCCACTATATACACTAGAACTGCTCGGGAAATTCATTCTTTTCCCCCACAAAATATTTAGATGACCACGAATATTTTTTTCTCTTCTGTAACTAAATTTGGATTTTTCAACAAAAATCTGAACATTTTCAATGGAAACAGACATTCTGTGAAAATCATTAATCTTATTGTGAAGATTTTTCATCACATTTTTTTAAATCAGCTCCAATACATAAAAATATACGATAGAGAGAGACAGGACGGGAGGAGGTTGCTTCATTTTATTAACCCTATAATGTGGCTATGCTTTTTCTGTATATAATATGATATTTTTACTATAAATCGGCAAAAGTTTGAACCTCAGATCCACATTGTTTCAAGGACTGCTGAGATCTCAGCACAAGGTGGGGTGGAGGCAGGCCCTGGGGTGGATCATGTTCCCATTGAACAAGGACAGGATATTTATAAGATTTCCACACTAAGTCACCTGAGCAAATGACACCAACGTCCTCAGCAATTCCTGCCTGGGCTGTCTCAGATGTGGAGTTGTCACAGAGAGTCAGACGAGTCTCATTTCCTGCACACTGGACCCTTCTCAGCCCCACAGGGCCCGTTCCTCGCTCAGACATAGGGGAGTTATAAGCTTTCTCAGCAACTCCGCACTGGAGCTGCCTACACACCACGCTGGCATCGTTCATGTCCCACTGATCATCCAACACTCTGCCCCACACGTCATGGAGGGAAATCTCGACTCTGCCATCACACTGACTCTCTCCATTCAACAGCCTGAGCGACTCAGAACAACCTGGGCTCGGAGAGACAGGAAATGCACTGAATAAAACTCCCTGCTGGTACTGCATTAGAAATAATGCTCAGGTGTGATGTGAAACACAGTTTTCTGTGGCAAGTGGAAGGTAACCCTCACTGCTGTGCAGTGCTACAGGGAACAACCTCTCTCAAGGGCTCCATTTATCTCTCTATTCAGAAATGCAGGGGGTGAGGGTGGGAAAGGCTTCCCAAGCTCTGAGGCCAGATCCTGTGAGGAGCTGGGCCCCTCCTGTACGCTGCAGAGTGCTCTCACTTCTCTCTGGAGTTACTGTGAGTGGAAGGTGCTCAGGAACACCTGGCAGATCAGGTCCCAGTACAAAAGGCCTCCGTGCTCACACAATGCACTGACAGCAGCAGCGCTGTGAGGTCGCTGTGATTTACAACAGGAGTCTGGGTATTGGCCTACTTCCCTGCTGCAATTCCCAGATCCAGCACTGCCAGGACACGTGGCTCCTTTAAAGAAAACCCTGCCCTGTTTTCACTGTTCAATGTACATTGGTGACCTGTGATCACCGCCTCAGCTCCAAACTCATAAGGAGCTAATACAATAAAGGCTTTTCTGCACTCAGCTGGGTTTTTCCAGGCCAGGTCTACAACTCTGAACACTTGAGTTTCCTTTCCCATGTACTCTAGCTATTGGCTTGGCTGGAGATGATGCTTGGAGGGGTGAGTGACCTCTGGTCAATGGGAAAGAAGTTTCCATTTTTTCCTCAAACATATATGTATATATATATATATTTCATTTTAAAAGTTTGTCCACCGTGAGCACATAAAGTTGTTGGAGTTCCTTGTTGGAGAAGCCAAAACCCTTTCATGTGTTTACTGCCATTGGAGATTTTTTTATACAGTGTCTACGGCACCTTGCATTTCAAAGGAGCCAATGTACTCCCAGAACATGATTTGTAAACCAGTTAAAACTTCCTAAATAAATATACATAGACAGATCAGTAGTGATTCATAGCTCAGGATGGGCTTAACGTTGCACATAAGACAGGGAGTCAACTACTCTTTTCTATTAAAGTTGCATAGAATCATAGAAGATGAGAGCTGGAAGAGACCTCAGGAGGTCATCTAGTCTAACCCCCTGCTCAAAGCAGGACTAACACCAACTAAATCATCCCAACCAGGGCTTTGTCAAGCTGGGCCTTAAAAACCTCTAAGGATGGAGATTCCACCACCTCCCTAGGTAACCCATTCCAGTGCTTCACCATCCTCCTAGTGAAATAGTGTTTCCTAATATCCAACCTAGCCCCTTACCCTCCCCCCGCAACTTGAGATCATTGCTCCTTATTCTGTCATCTGCCACCACTGAAAACAGCCTAGCTCCATCCTCTTTGGAACCCCCCTTCAGGTAATTGAAGGCTGCTATCAAATCCCGCCTCACTCTTCTCTTCTGCAGACTAAGTTACATATGGTCTGATTCTCCCATTAAGGCTCCTTTACGCTGAGTAGCTGGGATTAGTGAGAATCGGACCCAGTGTACTCTCCCCTCACTTACATCACAGATTCTCTGGGTCAATGTGACCCACATGCTTCGCACTGCAGCATTTGACTTTGTTTCTCCGACAGGAAGGGAGAGACGCAGTGGGGAGGGGACATGGATTGTAGCTGGATACTCTGGGCCTCTGTTACATTGTGGGCAACCAACCTGGCAGGTCACACCCTAGGGCTTGTCCGCACTTGAAAGGCTACAGCGGCACAGCTGCAGTGCTGCAACTACACCTCTGTAGTCCTTCAGTGTAGACACTACCTAGGCCAACGACAGGGGTTCTCCCATCGCGGTAGTTAATCCACTTTCCCAAGAGGCAGTAGCTAGGTTTATGGAAGAATTCTTTTTTCAACCTAGTGCTCTCTATACCAAGGGTTAGGTTGGTTTACCTATGTCACTCAGAGGACTGGATTTTTCACACCCCTGAGTGATGTAGCTTGGTCAACCTAATTTTTTTATATCAAATGCAGCCCTGTGGCCTCAGCGGCTGATAGATGAAGGACTGAGAGATCTGTCTGCTGTGAGGGCTGCTTCCAATCCCTGTACCACATTGAATACAGGCTACAGATTTCTGTTTCACCAGCAACTGAGAGCCACTGAGCTCTTAACCCAAGGGCTGGAATGCTGCTAGCTGCCGAGATCCCCAGACTGGTTGGTTGCTGACCAAGTTCTGAAGTGTTTGAAACGACTGAGGTGCTGCCATTTGTCAAACTCAGAAGAATCCAGGTGACACACACTACATGTTATGACCGCACTGCAAAGCCTGAGAAATCATCTCTGAGAGAAGATTAGTGGGGAATGTGTTTTGATCTGTGTGCTGAAGTACAGAACATGTTAAGTTGAAACCTTATATTTGAATGTTTGTAACAAACAAAAGAGGGGAAGGCTGTATAAGGAAAAGCAGTAGATTTACTGTCTAACAGATTTTTTTAAAGTTATTCATAGTATTCCAAATACTATTTACAATGTTTTCGGTGTGCATTAAATGTTTGTTTTAGTAAGGTCATGTCTGTACTGCAGGTGCTACAGTGACACAGCTACAGCATTCCACCTATGACGCTGTATCACCGTACTGTAGATGCTTCTTGGAGTGACAGAAGAGGCTTTACTATTGCTGTAGGTAATCCACCTCTCTGAGTGGTGCTAGCTAGGTCAATGGAAGAATTCTTCTATTGTTGTCTACACTGGGGGTTAGGTTGGCACAGCTACAATGCTCAGGGATGTGAAGCCTATGGATCCTATTGATTAAGGCTGGTCAGTGCCTAAATCCTTTTAGAAAATGAGAGTTAGGCTCCTAAATCAGTGCAGAAATGCCTAAATACCTTAAAAAATCTTGGCCTATGCCACTATGGGTAGCCCTCAGATAACTTGCCATCTATCAGCCAGTGTTGCTTTCTAATGTGGGGAGGGATAGCTCAGTGGTTTGAGCATTGGCCTGCTAAACCCAGGGTGGTGAGCTCAATCCTTGAGGAGACCACATAGGGATCTGGGGCATAAATTGGAACTTGGTCCTGCTAGTGAAGGCAGGGGGCTGGACTCGACTCAATGACCCTTCCAGCTCTATGAGATATAGGTGTGACATTGTGCAGTCTACATGGTTTTATAAAAACATGATAATAAGTGAATATAATGTAACTGGAATATGCTTCATGCAAAAGGTCTCTTGTAAGGTATCATTACAAAGCTTATAATCTACTGAATTTGATCATCCTATTTGTATAAATGTATCATTCTTGTATCTAAAACTAGAGATATAAAATATAACTCTGAGGGCCTATTGTAATTATGCAAAGTGTGGGCCATTAATGGTGGTTTGGAATCTTGATGATTCCCATTAACCAGGACCATTGTCTGCAGATGGCTGTTTTTTACCTGTGAGTCTTCCTGTATATGTGTGTGCTGGCAAGTGGGTAATGAAGTCTTGCAGTGACGTGTGATCATGTCACCTGAAATGGAATCCATCTTTAACCTGGTGCTTTTCCAGTGAGGGGGGGTGGAAACCCAGAGGGACAAAGGGTTCCCGCCTTATGCAAAAGATATATAAAGGGGTGGAACAGAACAAAGTGAGAGGAGAGAGAGGAGCCATCATGAAGAATCCCCTAGCTATCACCTGAGTTGGAACAAGAGCTGTACCAAGGGGAAGAATTGTGCCCAGGCCTGGAAGGTGTCCAGCCTGAGAAAAAAAATTTACTGAAGCATCTCTGAGGGTGAGATTATCTGTATTCAGTTTGATTAGACATAGATTTGCACATTTTATTTTATTTTGCTTGGTGACTTACTTTGTTCTGTCTGTTACTACTTGGAACCACTTAAATCCTACTTTCTGTATTTAATAAAATCGTGTTTTACTTATTAATTAACTCAGAGTATGTATTAATATCTGGGGGAGCAAACAACTGTGCATATCTCTCTATCAGTGTTATAGAGGGCGAACAATTTATGAGTTTACTCTGCATAAGCTTTATACATGGTAAAACGGATTTATTTGGGTTTAGACTGCATTGGGAGTTGGGCATCTGAGTGCTAAAGACAAGCACACTTCTGTGAGCTGTTTTCAGGTAAACTTGCAGCTTTGTGGCAAGTTATTCAGACCCTAGGTCTGTGTCGGAGCAGACGGGAGTGTCTGGCTCAGCAAGACAGGGTGCTGTAGTCCTGAGCTGGCAGGGAAAACAGGAGCAGGGGTAGTCTTGGTACATCAGGTGGCAGCTCCCAAGGAGGGTTCTGTGATCCAACCCGTTACAATAGGTATATCTCCATATATTTTGGGGAGGAAGGGAGGGATAGCTCAGTGGTTTGAGCATTGGTCTGCTAAACCCAGGGTTGTGAGTTTAATCCTTGAGGGATCCATTTAGAGATCTGGGACAAAAATCTACCTGGGGATTGGTCCTGCTTTGAGCAAGGGGTTGGACTAGATGACCTCCTGAAGCCCCTTCCAACTGTGATATTCTATGAGGAAGTTTTTGACATTGGATGAGGGAAAATCTTTGGAGAAGCCTGCAGGAAAAAGGACCCCTGAGTATTTGTGTTGCATTGTAGAGGAGGATCTTCATCAAAGCACCAGAGCAGGATCTTTGTGAAAGTTCCCAGCTGGCTCTGGAGCCATCTGAAAACCGGGATCTTTGGCAAAGAAGTGACTATTTCTATGAAGTGTTGTGGGGAATTAATGATCTATCAACCTACACAGCCACTGAGCAAACTCTGCAGCTGAGGGCTGCAGTCCACCAGCACACAACCCGGGATGGACAGGGAGGGGGACATTTTGGCCAGGAACACCAGGGCAAACACCTACTTTTCCAGAGTGAAATGGGATTGTAATGGCCCCACAGCTTGGATGAGATCTCTGCGTATAGGTTGCTTCTGCAACACCCACCTCAACCTGATGAAGGGCTGAGTCAGCCCTGCTGGGACTGAGGGAATCTGTGAATCACAAACCCCAAGTTTATCGCACAGAGCCGTTCTCTCCGGTTCACGCTAGCGTAGTGCTAGGATCCACCTTGCCACCCCTCACTGCACCCAGAGGAGTCTCTGATCTGAGGAACTTAAACAAAGAGAAACATTCCGATACCCCTACTTACCTTGAGTACAGTAGTCAATGGGACTACTCATGATGATCCTAATCTGGGCAGTACACTGAACGGTAACTAACATATACAGTCTATGTTAAACTTACCTGAGCAAATAACCCTGGCCGTGTGTCTGAGGGAGCAGGCTGGGTTGCCCAGGGCCATGCGAGAACAATCCCAAAGGCAGGATTCAGTCCCTTCACAATGAAAAGCGTCGCTCCATACGGTTCCGTTCCCTTCCCCGAAATGGGCTCCTCCCCGGATCGACTCGGCGTAGCCACAGTTCAGCTGATGGCAGAGGACATTGGCATCTTGCAAATCCCAGTGGGAGGCACAGAGGCTTCCCCGTGTGTCTCCATGTCGGATCTCCACTCTCCCGGAGCACTCGGTGCCGTTCCCTAACTTGCCACCCGGGCACCCTGAACACGAGGAAATGTGAGTGTCGAGGTGGCGCAGTGATCAGAGTTAAGAGCAACGACTGGGAGGGGAGTGGGGAACAGGAAGGGATTGTTGCTCATATTCAATGCTAGCAGTTACTCTGTGGGTGCTGTGGGGCTATTCCACACCAGCACATTCACAAACTGATACTTGATCCACATCAGTTAGTGTGAAGGGAGGACAAGGGACCAGAATTTGGTTTCCTTGGTAGATTCCATACTCAAGGCACCACAAGCATTTCACAGAGGGATCAGTTCCAGCAGACCTGGCTGGTGCAGGGACAGGGCGGCAATTTATGGGCCAGGTCCCCACCTGGTGTAAATCAGCATAGCCTCACTGAGCCCAATGGAGCTTGGCCGATTGACACACTGTGAAGATCTGGCTGAGGATGTTCCCCAATCCCCAATTCTTTTCTTTCCCACTGCAGCTCACCTGAACACACCACGTTGGCTTCGCTCCCAGGGGGACACTCAGTTGTGCCCAGTGCAGTAACAGGACAGTCCCTCAGGCGGGAATCATTCCTCTCACAGCCAAATGTGCCGTTCCAGACAGGCCCGTCTCCTGTGCCAAAGAGCTGCCCTGCTGGAATCAACAGGGCGAATCCACAGTCAAGCTGCTGGCAGAGGGTGTGGGCAGCCTGTAAATCCCACTGGGAGTCACAGAGGGTTCCCCAGGTGCCTCCATGGAGAAGCTCCACTCTCCCCGAACACCCTGTGCCGCCGTTTGTCAGTCTGTACCCGTCGTACCCTGAGAACAAGGAGAAGGGAGATCAGAGGAGACAGTGTTTTCCTGTGGAAAAATAGTAAGTGATCACATAAATAAAATCTGTATCGTAATCTACACACATATAGGGATTGCCCAGGTCACATTAACTCTGGCATTTCCTAGCTTTCAAGTGCTCAACTTGTAACCTAAGTTACTTTCTTTTAACACAGTGTGTTTTGGGGGAGAGGCTATTTTTTTTTAAATAAATGTGGATCAAGAAGTCCAGTTAGCCACTGGGCCCCTGTGTGCACCCCTCCAGCTATGATTCTTCCAAAAAGCCTGAGCTTGAGCCTGACCACCAACTTCCTCCTCCCTCCCAGGGGAAGGCAACACATCCTGGCTGCACAGGGTTTGAAAATGAACCTTCACTGCCCAATCTAACTCTCTGGCTGGTATCACTTCACTTTTGTTTTTTCTTCAGATCTGCACCATCTAACTTTCCTTCTCTCCCATTCACTGCCCCTTCTCCTGTGTCACCTGACTGAGCTCACAGCCTGGTCTACCTACCCTGGCCCAGTAACTGAACTCACCTTCCTCACTTCACCCCTTCTCTTGCTGTTCCAAAGCCCTGCAGAGCTGCTGCCATCTTCCCCTGACTCCTGCAGCTAAATCCTTCAACTGTGACTGCCAAGATAATCCAGCTCCTGCTTTTGCTTAACAGCCACATGAGCTTCTCAGGGCAATTGCTCCGACTGTGCAGTGGCTGCTACTGTCCCTCTCACCTGACTGTTCACTGCATCTTCACCGATCACGCGATTGTCCAGAGAAATAACTAGAGCTGAGTGAAAATTGAAATCTCTGTCTCCCAGGAAGCTCTGATAGCTACACATTTGTTTTCATCCTGCATCAGGACAAAATATGGAAATATTGAAAATTTTCATGGGACAAAAAGTTCTGAAAAAAGTGACAAAACATTTCATTTTGGCACCTTCAATCTAAATAACCAGTTTCCACTTTCCCAAATTGAAATGTTTCCTTTCAGTTTGTCGAACTGACCCCAAGTGTTTTAGTTTGAGTCAGGTCAACATTAAACTTCATTTCCCTCTGATGCCTATGTTTTGCCTTATAGGCCAGGTTCCCTGACCAGACTAAATCTCTCATCATGCACCTGCAGTCATGTGGCTACCATGCGGCAACTGTGCCACCAGTTAGAGGGAAGATTTATACTGTATAAGGGGAGATTTAATCTGGCCAGAGAGCCCAGTCCATAGGAGAGAACTGGAGCCTGAACTACAACTCCCATGAGGCAATGTGCCACAACAGGGAAATGAAGATTACTGTTGAACTGACTAGAAATGTAACATTTTGGGTCAGTTCTACAGTCTGAAATATTCCCACCGGGGTTGAACTCACCCCAAATGAAACATTTCATTTCTATTTTCCCAACACAACACTGAAAAAAATTAGCAAAATTGAAAGTTTCCCAGGGAAAGTTTTGATTTTGAGGAAACGGCATTTTCAGTTAAAGAAAAATTCTAATGGAAAATTCCTGGCCATCTCTAGGAATAACTAACTCAATTCTAACTAACTCACCTCACATCTCATCTCATTGCTTATTGATTCACTGCTACTGATTTAATTGGATTCCATTTATTATTTCACTGTTCACTTGTTTACTAACCATGTTCATCTGTCACTTGCCCATGGCTCTTATCACACCTTCTTGTGGATCACAGATCTGCCCTCTTCCTCCCTCAATCCTAAACTCCCCCCCATTGTCCCCATTTCCCCATTCTATTACCTTCACCCCTCCACAGATCCCACCAACTCTAACAGCTTCTCTTCCATCCTGATCTCTATCCCCTTCCCATCCAGATCCGACATCATCCTCTGCTTCCTCCTCTTGGTTTCCGGTTACAACTTCTCCAATCCTGGACCCCCTTCATTCCCATCGTCTCCACCTTCCACACCCATCCCCATCATCCCCTCTCATGCCACCATTCCTAACCTCATGTCCAGCCCCCTTCCTTCCCTCCTCCTCTTGCTGTCTCTAGAATGCCCACTGCATCCCTAAAAAGATCACAAACATCCACAACCTTTTCATCACTCACTCACTCCAGCTCCTGTCTCTCACAGAGACCTGCATCCCTCCATCTGACATTGCCTCTGCAGCTGCGGTTTTAGAGGCCTCTCCTCCTCTCACAATCCCAGCCCTGAATCATCCCCAAAGAAACAAGCTGAGTGTGTTGGACTTCTCTGCTCTCACATTTTCTTCTCCTTTGAGTAGCACTCCAACCTATTCTTCTCTCCTCTCCCCCTCTATGTTACTGTCAGCTACTGCCTACCCAGCTCCTCCTCATCAGCCTTTCTCTGTGATTTCAGCTCCTGGATCTCTCTCTTCCTCTTATCACAATCTTCCACATTCATCCCCGGAGACTTTATTGCCAATGTTAATGGCCCATCTGACTAGAGCTTGAAGGGAAACAATTTTCCTGTTGTTCACGAATGTTTGAGATTTTGATAAATTTTCCCATACTGAACTGGAATGAAATGCTGAAATTTCAAAATTTTTCACAAACTGAATATCCATATTTTTTTTGGATCAGGTCAGTTGAAACATTTTTAGATCAGTTTTCATAATGTCTAAATGTTTAATTATGATTTACACATTGAAATGTAAAAAGGTACTATAAAGTCACTTACTTTCAAAACAAAAAGTCATTTTGACCCCAAAACTTGAATTTTCCATTTCAAAAATATCAAAATGGGACATTTCAACAATTTTAAAACTTTCTTCAAAATTGTTTTAAAAAAGAAAATTTGCCAAAACCAACCTTTCCCGCAGTTTGAGTTTTGACAAATTAGTATTTTCCAATGAAAGAAGGATTTGTTAAAAAAATTGAAACAAGCTCAATTTCTAACCTGTTAGCTGCCTGTCTCCTTGCCCTCCCCTCTGCATTGACCTACAGCCCTGGATCAGCTCTCCCACTCCCCTAAAGGGACGTTCACTCAACCTGGTCTTCAACAAGCATAGTTCTCGTTTGCATATTGCTGTTGCTGTTCCCCCAGTCTGGCCATCACCTGGTCACTTCCAGCATTATCCACCAGTCTCCTCCTTCTTGCCACATTGTCTGATCCTTCCTTGATTTCCAGTCCATCAATCTCAATGACCTGCTTAGCCTCTCCTCTCTTTTCTTTCCCCCAGCGACATGGTGGTTGCTTCCTGCACCTTTGACTCTTTAGGCCCACTCTCCCACTGCAAGGTCCGGCCTGCCGACCCCCAGCCCTGCCTCAGCCCCAGCACTCCTATTCTCCTGCAGCAGAGCATCTCTGGTGGAA
Organism: Terrapene triunguis; assembly: GCF_002925995.2. NCBI lineage: Eukaryota > Metazoa > Chordata > Testudines > Emydidae > Terrapene > Terrapene triunguis. Next base: position 34,246 of record NW_020715402.1, read on the forward strand.
ATCCTATAGCCAGGCTGACTTCCTCCACTACACATTCATGCTCTGCTCCTTCAAATCCGCCATTTTCTTAGCCAAGCAACTCTCCTTTTCCACCTTGATTGATTCCCCACCTGCAATCCCAGGAACCTTTTTGCTATCTTTGACTCACTGCTCAAAGCCTTATAGTCCTGTCTGCACAGGAAATTGCTGATTTGCATTTGTTAAATAGTTTCAGAAAATTTTTTGACTTCTCATTTCAAAATGACGTTTTGCTTAGAAATTTAGCTATATTTGTTTTAAAAACCCACAAAAGGGTGAAAAAATTGAAAAATGAAATTAAACCAAAAACTGAAATAAAATTATTTTGGGATGAACAAAATGTTTCATTTGGCCCAAAACAATTTTTTAAAATTTGTTTTTGTTTAGTTTTCAGGTGTTTATTTTTGGTCGTTGAACTGAAAAAATCAATTATCTGCTTAACTCTACTTATCAAGCTAACAACTCCCACTGTTGCTCTGCCAATGAAGGCAGCCTTCATCGCTTGCTTCTCCCTTAAACATCTCTGCATGATCCTCCCTTGAGTAGGAAGAACTCCCAGTCAAAATCCATAACACCATCATCTAATCCTCCTTCAAGTCCCTCCTCAAAACTCACCTTTTCCATAATTCATAGAGCAACATGCAACCTGACAATGGTAAGGCAACTGGTGAGTTGTCATTACTGTCCTGTAACATGGGCTACAGAGTGCCATTGAAGTGTGTGTGCAGGAAACACAGATTAGCCCCCTCCCCCACCTGACCCTTCTCTTCCCTTCTCTGGTGCCCCTCACCTACCAGCAGCCCCTATGGCCCATGAGCCCCTATACTCACACCCTCCTAATGTGAGTGAACAGCATTGCAACCTGCCACACAGGGTCACGGCACCACTCAGGTTTGGCCTGGCCAAAAAGTGGTCAGACCATGGTCTGGGTGGCCCTTCTGGCTCCACAGCCTATGAATAATGGTACAAAATTGTGCACACACTATTTTTATTACCATCTCCTCCCATTCGTATCTTGACCAGTTTGCTTGTCTCATCCCCCTGTGGGGATGGACTGTGAGCTCTTGGACTGTGAGCTCTTTGTGTCAGGGATTGTTATTTTCTCTATGTCTGTGTAGTGTCTAGCACAATGGGGCCTTGACCTGGTTGCAGCTTCTAGACATTACTGCAATATAACTAGGGCCCTACCAAATTCACGGTCCATTTTGGTCAATTTCACAATCATAGGATTTTAAAAATCATAAATTTCATGATTTCAGCTATTTAAAGCTGAAATTTCACAGTGTTGTAATTGTAGGAATCCTGACCCAAAAAGGAGTCGGTGTGGGGGGGGGAGGTTGTGGTACTGCTACCCTTACTTCTGCACTGCTGCTGACAGCGGCACTGCCTTCAGAGTTGGGCAGCTGGAGAGCAGTGGCTGCTGGCTGGGAGTCCAGCTCTCTGAGGGCAGAGCCGCTGCCAGTAGCAGTACAGAAGTAAGGATGGCATCGTGTGGTATTGTCACCCTTACTTCTGCACTGCTTCCTGAAGAGCTGGCCCTCAGTCAGCAGCTGTCACTCTCCAGCTGCCCAGCTCTGAAGGCAGCAGTGCAGAAGTAAGGGTGGCATAGTATAGTATTCCCACCCTTACTTCTGTGTTACTGCTGGCGGGGCGCTGACTTCAGAGCTGAGTTCCTGGCAAACAGCCACTGCTCTCTGGCCGACTGGCTGTGAAGGCACTGCAGAAGTAAGGGAGGCAATACCATGACCTTCCTAAAATAACATTGCAACCCCCCCGCAACTCCGTTTTGGGTCAAGACCCCAATTTGAGAAACGCTGGTCTCCTCCATGAAATCTGTATAATATAGAGTAAAAGCACACAAAAGACCAGATTTTACAGTGGGAGACCAGATTTCATGGTCCGTGACGTGTTTTTCATGGCCGTGAATTTGGGAGGGCCCTAAACATAACTGTTAAATAACAATAATAATATGGGAATGTTATAGGAGCCAGGTGAGTTTATGAAGCACAAAAGTGTGAGACAAAGGGACAACACACACAATAGATGAGGCAAGATAGCATGGGAAATAATAGCATGTGATCATGTAATTAAATATTATATGATAAAGCATAAGGGGGCAGAGTTAAGATTGCATGAGCAACCTTACTGTTAGCATTTCCTGCAATTTTGGATGCAAAATCTTAATTTTTGGTAGACTTTTTGTAAACAATTATTCATAACATTTTCATCAGTATCAATGGGTAGTACAGACAGTTACAGGGCAGTAGCAAATAAAGGTGACTGCAACTAGCAACTCTATCGTGCAAGTTTTTAAATTAATAATACTTTGTGCTTCTCTGGCATCTGACGTCCAAGGATTTCAAAGCTCTTTATAAAAATTAATGGATTAAACCTCACAATAGGATGGAGAGGGGGAAGTGTTATTATCCCCATTTTACATATGAGTAAACTGCAACAAAGATTGAGTGACAGTGTCGGAGCGGGAAATAAATCAGGTCTCCCAATTCTTGGTTTTCTGTTTTGATCTTTACACGATATCACTCCCTTTATAAACATGGCAGAGTAGGGCATGCTTAGCATCCAAGAAGCCCTGAATAACATGCGCCTTGTGACAAAGGTGAGGGGACAGGAAGAGACAGAGTGTGAGTGTGAGCGCTGCTGGAACACCACACTCAGTAGGGAAGAGGAGAGCAGAACTGTTCCACTTCAACAGAAGGACAAGGGATAGAGACAATAATGCTCTTCTTGATCCTCTCCTGGCAACTAGAGCACGGGGAGAGGAAGAGAGAGTGGAGTCATCCCTCCTAGCAGTCAGGAGTCTGTTGAAGTATCACTGTAACCAGTAATGCAAAGGCTTGTGGGTTCTCAGGGGAAAAATATGGATGAATATGGTGATCTGTTTAGAGAGCTGCTGAGCACCCCAGCTGTAGGACACATTATAGATATTTTAAAGCCATCACTTTGAACTCTTACCGGAGCATACAATGCTGGCATCGCTCGAGTGTGAACATGTCTCATTAGGATGCAGTGCTCTGGGACAGTACACAAGGCGTGTTTCATTCCCCAAGCAATGGATCTTCTCAAACCAGATTGACCCATATCCTTCACTGAAGTGCGCTCCTCCTGGGGTGGATACAACTGTTCCACAATCTAATTCATTACAGATAACACTGGCGGCTTGGAGGTCCAAGTGTGAATCACAGACTGTGGTCCATGTGTCTCCGTGTCTTATTTCAACACGTCCTGAGCAGGCAGTGTTCCCTCCAATCAGCTGGGGCTCAAGGCGTCCTAGACCGTCAGTAAATTCATCAGTGTTAGTTACATTGACATCCCATAATCTCCCTCTTACTTGACTAAAATTAAGTTTACTTTCTTGTACCAGCACTAAGATACTTTCAAACAGGCAGGAGACCTTTAATCTGTCATGGCAGTTCTGCTTTTCTGTGAAGGTACAGCTGTACAAGTGGGTAGAATTTACTCCTGGGATAGCAGCCATTGGCATTCTTAGCAGTGTGTATAACTTGTCCCACTAGTTATACCCAATGTTGCCTAAGCATTTTGCATCCTAAAGCACTTCTTCTGTTGCTCATAGCATTGTTAAACTACCACCTTTTGGTCTGAAATTTTCCAGGTCTGTCCTCTGTCAAATATGAATCTTTTAAAAAGATGGAGCAAGGTATTTAAACCACTTTTGAGAAAGACAGCAGTGAAATAAGTACACTTTTGAGCTTGTTGAACAGTTCTAGCATCTCAGTGGAATAGGACAAAAATTTGAAATTTGGAGAGAAGATAGTTGCTATATAGGGTGATGATCCACTCTGATTTGGCTGAGTTATAAGGTCAAGGAAATGTATTTTGCTCATGTGCCCTAATATTTTAATAATGATAAAGATGTTTTTAATAATGATCTCCAATATTTTATTATCACTGTATCTGCATATTCAACAACATGAAAGTGTACTAATGATATTTTTAAAACTCCATCTAATTCAATGTATAGATGCATTTGGAATGAGGCAGGGCTCTGAAGGAATCCTTGCTCCATTGACAGAAATTTATTCAAGCAAACTATGTTAAAAGAACTCTTTCTTTTCAAGAATCCTCTGTGGTTGGACCATAAGGGACCAAGGGACCTCCCTTCTCCACAGAGATCACTTATGCTATCCCTCTGAAGCAGTTGTGGGTTAGCGCTGTCACTCTTGCTCTTCAACCGGGTCAAGCCCATTGCCTCTGATGCTGCTTCCCTAAAGCTCTTTGGGGAGGGGCAGGGGTTAGAATGGAGGCGCCTCCAGCCTGCAATTGCTCCTCCACTTACTGGAGCAGAGGGCCCTGTGTATGACACCCCCCATGTCCCAGAGCAAAGGGCTGTGTCAGGTGACTGTGTGTGGTGGCTGTCCTCCACACACAGAGGGTCCTGTCCTGGATTGGTGGGGACCTGAGACCACGTGCATCCTGGACCAGAACCCAGCCTACTTGAAGAGAAGGAGTGGGGAATGAGGGAGGTTCTGGCCAGCCTGATGCCCCGGTGGCAATGGCAGGGGCCCACTATCTCTTCAGAAATCTCATGCATACTTGACTCTTTCTACCACCACCGCACACAGAGTGATACTGCTTCAGAGGCCGGTGAGCCTAGGCTCCTGTATTAGGTTAATCCAGCCCTAGCAAGGAGGGAACCCCTGAGGGGAACAGCAGGGCAGCAAAGGGCAATTGCTCAGTGCTTCCTCTCTGCCTGTTTGAGCGGCAGCTGAGTTCTTCCTTGCTAGTTACATCTCAGGGAACCAACTCTGAGGAAGTGTTCAGTTACTTGCTCACACTGACAGAGGAATGCTGAGCTCTCCAGGGTCCAGGCCCTCTATGGAGCCTGCAAATGGATTGTTTTACCTGTGTACACCCAATATGAGCCAAGTGGCTTAAACTTCAGCCAATCAAATGGAAATGCAGGACTAACAGCTGATCCAGATAAAGGAGAATGATTTGACTCCATTCTTCTTTCCCTGCATTTCTACTTTTCCTCTACTTTTTACTCTTTCATCTGTCTTCCACTCTCATGGTATAAACCTTGCAACTCACAAAATTAACCTAAATCTTCTCATTTCTGTCCTGGGTCTACATTATAACTGCTGTCAAGGTAGGGATCCTGTTTGGAGCAAATGACCTGCACTGTCTATTGACATTAGTGCATGCAACTGTCATTTTGGTGAGAAGATCCACAAGCAGAGCCCATGAGGTTGTAGTAGGTGTTTCAGCAGCAGCTTGCTGTGCTGACAGAGTGGCAGCATGCACTCTTAGGGAAACCATGCAAGGTGTATTGCTGAGCAGGAGAGGTGGAGACAGTGGATACAGTCTGTCATGAAAGATGAAGTCCCTTGTGCTGAGCAGCAGATCTGGATCAGGATCACATGCACAGAGTGGTGGAAATACATCACCATGGAGACCTGGGATGACCAGGTGCTAGCCCAGAATTTTCATAGGAAGGCCATGTTCCCTGAGCTGTGTGAAGAGCTCACTCTAGCCCATGCACTTCAGGACGTCAGGATTAAAAATGCAATGCTAGGCCAGAAGCAGGTCGCTTTAACTCTCTGGAAGCTGCCACCCCAGACTGTCACAGATCTGTGGGTAACCACCCTGAGGTTGTCAAGTCAACTATTATTGCTGTGATGATGGATGTTTGCCAGGCAGTTATTGCTGGACTGCACCCACATGTGGTGAAGGTGGATTATGTCCCCAAAATAATTGCTGGCTTTGAACAAAGGGCGTTCCCAAATTGTGGTGAGGCTATGAGTGGCACACACATGCCTGTTATCTGGGCCCCTCAAGGTGCACGAGTATATCAGCAGAAAAATTAATTACTCCTTGTTATGCAGACCTTAGAGGACTATCAAAGGAGATTCATGGACTTCTACTTTGAATCTGTCTTCAAAGTTCATGATGTCCAGGTATTCCAGAGATCTGGCCTGTCTCAGGGCTGGTCTACACTACCGCTTAAGTCAATGTATCTTATGTCACTCAGGGATATGAAAACGACGGCCCCTCTGAGCAACGCAAGTTACATCAACTTAAAGCGGTATGACAATACTTCCACCTCTCACGACGGAAGAGCACTCTGCCATTGGCATAGCATGTCTACACCAGATGCACTCCAGCGACACAGCTGCATCGGTGCAGCTGCACCGATATAGTGCAGTAGAGTAGATTTGCTGTCAGAGTGGGAAAGCAGGTATTTTGTTCCTGCCAAACTATATGGATATCAGTGAGATATCTGTGCCCACTGTTATTTTGGCCGACCCCACTTACACTCTGCTACCCTCAGGGCCGGCTCTAGGCACCAGCAAAGCAAGCAGTTGCTTGGGGCGGCAGATTTGCAAGGGGCGCAAGAATCCAGCATGGGAGCTGAGAACCAACAGGCCCTGGGAGCTGTAGTTCCTTGGTTAGCTCCCTGCCTATAGAGCCAGCCCTGGAGCAGGGAAAGAACTACATTTCCCAGCATTCCCTTGGCCACTAGCAACAGGAAAGGGTGGGGGAAGGAATATGGTACTGAAATCTGCAGCTTGCTGTGAATGGTAGGAACAGAGCCAGCTCTAGGTTTTTTGCCGCCTCCCCCTGCACCCCTGTATTGCCCCAGCCCTGGACTCTTCCCCGCCCACACTCCCTGCAGCCCCAGCTCTGGCCCCCACCTGCACCCTCCTGCTGCCCCAGCCCTGGGCTCTCCCCCAAAGAAGGAATTGGAGGGACTAAATGGACGGTGCACCTCTCTATCTGAAGCCTAGCAAGGGA